>NW_026932994.1:0-53835 GCF_032062105.1 Saccostrea cuccullata
CTATTTTAGTAACCACGGCAACACCGTTCATCGAAATCAAAAACCGATAAAGAGAATTATGTGTCTTAGTGAGTCTACTTGTGTGCCAAGTTATATTGAAATCAGACCAAAACTGTAGGAGGAGTACCATTTTGAATGGTTTTTTTTTAAATTCTATTTTTAGTAACAATTGCAACACCGTTCATCGAAATCAGAAACAGATAAACAGAATTATGTATCTTAGTGTAGTCTACTTGTGTGCCAATTATATTGAATTCAGATCAAAACTGTAGGAGGAGTAGCATTTTGAATGATTTTCACAGAAATTTCTATTTTCAGTAACCATGGCAACACAGCTCATCGAAATGAAAAACCGTTAAACAGAATTATGTATCTTATTGTAGTCTACTTGTGTGCCAATTATATTGAATTCAGATCAAAACTGTAGGAGGAGTAGCATTTTGAATGATTTTCCCAGAAATTTCTATTTTTAGTAACCACGGCAACACCGTTCATCGAAATCAAAAACCGATACACAGAATTATGGGCTAATTGTATTTGGCGCGTCGGCGCGCTCGCGCAACAGATTTTGTTTATAAAATTTATCGCTTATATGTATCGGGCCCGATATTTTATTTGATATTCCTCTTCTAATCAAAGAACTGTAAGTACTGATAGGAGTTGATTTTGATGACGGTTTCGATAAAATTTAATGTTTGACATTTTATTCACAATTTTTTCAAATTATGTTCGTTTATGCTTCATACATGTTCATAAAGAAGTTTGTGAGAAATTAATAAAAAAGAAATGACACGATTCTACAGAGTCAAAAAGGTAAGATTTGTTTTGATTGCACTATAACATTAGAATGATATGTGTAAGGCTTTTTCTCTGTTCAGTTTTTCAATAAATTAGTGAGGTAGTATTTTTCTGACCAAGAGTTTATTTAAAAGGGCTATTTTAGCAAAGCAATTTCTGTATCTAAAGCTAACCCCCATCCTGTAATAAAGTCAAGTTAATTTTTAGTAGTATTTAGTATTATTTTTAAACGTAACAAGGTATCTTTTTTAAACACTGATACCAATGCATGGCAGCTTATTATCATGAACATCAAGTCTTTAAAAAGGAGGTTACACTCAAGAATCTATGGGGATAACGCAGTACTGGTAAATTTTGATTTATCACATTGGCCTGGGAAGCAAATTGGAAGTGTGTGTGGAGGGAGGTAAATGTAAGAAAAAAAATTCGAACCTGAAAATTCTCAACAAAATTCCAAGATTGTTAAAACTCAAAAATCCTTTTTCGTGGGGGGGGGGGGTCGAACTTATTACAGTATTTTTTATTTATTTTTGTTTTAAACACTACCACTTACCCTTCTTCGACTACTCTGCAACGTTCCTGTTGAAGGTGGAAGGGGGGGGGGGCTACGCCCCAATGTTTAATACAGGTCTATATGATGTCTATCTTTGTAAGCCTAATCCCACTCTCCCGGTTCCGACGCCTGTGTGTAGTACATAAAGTAAATACAGTGTATATAAAAACCGAGAGAGGGAGGGAGAGAGAGAGATTGAAAGTAGGCCAACTCAAAAAATGCGGTAAATTTCGGATTACTCTTATACAAATTGTGGTAAGACGTGAATGGATTAAAGGGGATCCCGATCCCTGGAAAGTTCATATTTAAACTGACATTATAAATATTACTAACGCTATGTCTCGGACCTCTTACCCTTGCGATTTGAGCCACCACCAACTATCGAAAATTTTCTGGATCCACCTAACAAAAGAATTACAATCGGGCTCGGGCTGTCGACTCGAATATAAGCGATAATGCTAAATTAAAAAGAAAATCGCTGTCATTAGAGTGTTTTAAAGCAGGGAGAAAATACTTATGTGATATTAGGATGAGATGGACGCGCTGGCGCGCCGACGCGCCGAATACAATTAGCCGAATTATGTATCTTTGTGTAGTTTACTTGTGTGCCAAGTTATATTGAAATCAGACCAAAACTGTAGGAGGAGTAGCATTTTGAAAAATTGTTTACAGACAGACAGACGGACGGACGCCGGACGCATTACTATCGCATAAGCTCTTCTGGTCACTGACCAGTAGAGCTAAAAATTAAGAAAACAATTACTATTTGAATTAATTATGACGTTATATTTGACATCACTGAAAAACAGATAATTTCATCCTTTATGTGGAATTTAATGAAAGGCAATCATCAGGAATTCCGATACTACTTTATCAGAGCATGTCTCCAGTCCCTGTGATTGTTGCAATGCATGAAAGTAAGGTTTACAGTATGCAAAGAACTTACTAACAGCAGTATAAAGTGGAAGATAAATAAATCTGTAAATTTTTATAGCTATTAATGGAAGAATTAATACATGATCAAAGATAAAGAAAAAAAGAAAAAGACACCTAAAACACACGAAAACATTTTGAATGTTACTAAAGAGGCATTGTTCCAGAGACTTACATGAAATCCTTTTGTTAAATTACTGAGTTTGTAAACAGATTGAGTAAATAAAGAGTAGATCAGATGCTGAGATATGTTTTGAATCTTAAACCTTTTATGGACTGGTTAGAACAAATGTTTGGAGGACCATTCAACTATTTTAAATCCATTTAATTGGACACCCTTACACACCTGACTTAACACTCTTGATATATTGGTGCATGGTATAGGCTAAAACACCAGTAAAGTGTCATCAATCGAAACAGTTGCATGTTTTCTGAAACACCCTGATATGTGAAATGAAATACTTGACCGTAATGAAAATATCTCGTAAAAATGTTAAACAAATTAATAAGGACATTTTAAAATTTTAAAAACGCTAGCAATGATTAAAAAATGTAGGTTATTAATTCATTATTTTTATATCTAGGGATACGTATTATAATTGCATAATGATACAAAAAAAAATTTCGACTGATTAAAAAAAAAAAAAAAAAAAAAAAAAAAAAAACAACAACAACAACAACAACAACAACAACAACAACAACAACAACAACAACAACAACAACAACAACAACAACATATTCTTGGTTAGGAAAAATTAAATCACTGCCCTAATCCACATACGAACAATTTCATTACAAAATACTAAAAACACCACATAAATGTTTAAAAGAATAATAAATGTAGCTAAGTTACATCAAACGAAAGATGCACATTATTTCTTTTATAGACCTAAGAAATATCAACGCGCAAGAATTCACTTTTCTTGGAAGTTCACAGTCAGTCTGAATATGTCTTATAATATAATAGTCGTTTATTATGATGTTATTTCAAAAATAAGCACCACGAATGTTAAATTATAGGAAAGATAACTTTTCCATTGAGATTTCTTTTACTAATTAAAAGATAACAAATTCATCCGTCTGGAATTTCAGAATCTCTATCTTCGCACACAAAAGGGAGATAAAGTCCATTTTTATCCGTAAAATACGAATAATTCCTTTCCGGAATCCACCTCCATCGTTTTCTTTTGACGTCATATGACAGAAGAAGTCCGAATTTCCTATCTACAACATTATACGTCAGGTCCTCAATCCAGTTGTCATACGTCACAATGGTGCCGTCATCAAACGCCAGCACGTCGCCATATTTATCTAAGATGTGGAGGATATTGACGCGGAACACCACTGTTCCGTTTAAATCGTGTTCTGTAAAAAAAAGTCGTGATCTTTACAATAGAAAATACTTAAAAGATACACTTTAGAATAGGTTAATGTAGGGTTTGATCAGAAAACATATACATGTATAGATTTTAGAAATATATAGACATATACCTTAATTAAAGCCACACATACCATTTTTATGCATGATATGTATACAGAGACAAAAGTTACCTTAATTAAAGCCACACATACCATTTTTATGCATGATATGTATACAGAGACAAAAGTTAAGTATTTTGTGTAGATTAGAAAGTCCTTGTTCACTTTTGTAAGTACTCTCTGCTTTTGTGTTTAGGCCTATGTATTCTGAAGCTAATCTTTATTTCTGTAACTGAATCGGGATCGACATCCTTGTTTCACCCGTAACTTACCCGGATGTATTCTGCTGACGTTAAGATGGAGGCCATAACTGTCTCCATACCACACCATCAGCTCAGAACCCGGATGTACTTCCTTTATTGTCATGTAGAAAATCAGGCCAGCACAAGGTACCGCCTGTGCATTTTCTTCTTTGTAGTTACGTGGAGAATTAACATAACGCAACCAATTACTGCTGTCAAGTGGCATGGCGTCTATGACGTAAGTTCCGTTTCCTTGTAATTTTTCAACCTTGAAAATCCAAGAGAGTAGTTTTAATGATTACGTAATGAAGAAAAGGCTGAAGCAAGCTTTAACGCATATTGTCCATTGAAAAAAAAGTGTTACGACAATAGTTGTATGGTAAAACAACGTTTATGCAGCTTGAAAATCATGAAAAACTATGAAAATTCATCGGCTAAAGAAACATTCAACATGACAAATTCGGAGAAATGAAATGGTTTGCAGTATCTAAAACAAAGTCGCTAATCAGCAACTTTTCTCTTGCTAAAAGAAATCTAATGTGTGTTTGAGGGGGGTGGTCGGAATGAGTGCAACCTAAATGTTTCGACCGTGTGGCGCAGTGGTAGAACATCTGCTCCAGAGCCGAGAGGTAAGGAGTTGATCCTTACGTTGGGGGTTCTAATCCCACTGTTGGACATGGAGACCGATCCTTTAAATGCGACCGTATAAACTGAAGACGTGTTGCAGTAAATACTGGTACGAAAAACATCCCTTACTGCTCAATTTCACTAAGTGTCGAGCATAGGGCACAATTTGCTGCCTCTCCACCGGCAAGTGGTGGCATCTCAATATGAGTGAAAAATTCTCGGGAGGGACGTTAATCAACAGACAGACAAACAAACAACTAGATTTGTATGAACTTACCACCCAGGAGTACGGGTCCTTATCGCTGACGTCTGTCCTCACTAGTCCTTCGTACGACCCCAGGATCGTGTATTTAGACAGTGGGATGTGGGTCCACGCCCCCATACCGGCCCCGGGGATGGAGGACAGTGCGACCTTGAATCCATCAGGGGTTGTCAGGTTGGCTCGGTCCTCGGGTCGTGACCCTAAAGGAATCTAGAGGATACACATCACATGGATACAGATATTTACTATGTTTTAAATATCTTTTATGAAAGATGCATGTATAGTGTTATGTTTGTAAGGTGAATTAAGTACTCTGTGGTTTTCAGTCAAATAAATGCAGGAAAGAATGGTAAACTTTATTTGCTTTGCTAGTGGGTCTTAAAGTAGGTTTCTCACAAGTTTTCAGTAATAACAGAAACTTCGGGATGCCGATCATAAAAAGGAGCAAAGTGCAACGTCGGCAGGTAAGGTTTACTCCTCCATGACACCTAATTGAGGTTCCGTTGTTTAAGAGGCCCGTTGTTGCTTTGCCCCAATTTGTATAGCATAAATCATGCTTTTGAAACACGAAGCTGTTTCAGATCCATATCATTCATGTGGAAGGCGGAGGTGACTTATTAATGTGTACGTAGTTTAGTCGTCCTTCAACATGCATTCACAGTTTGACCATTTGTAATTTTTTTCGACGTGGTTTTCTTTTCATTTACAGTTTGACCCTTTGTAATTTTTTTTCCGACTGGTTTTCTTTTTCTTTTCTTTTTTTTTTTACATACATAATGATGAAGTTTGATAATCTATGTTACGCTACCTTGTGATACACAAACGTTACAAAACGAGTTAATGTGACATTGTGTTTTTATATAATTTCCTTATATCACCTCGGTTTTAAAAAGTCTAATTTTTCCATTTAAACTTTAACCGTTTTTTTAATCTTACCTCATTGTTTATGAAGTGCTTATATGTTTTGCTTTCCCTGCCATACATCATGTAATCCTCACAAACTAGAAAAACAAAAATTTCATTCTGGCATTTGTATTGGTTTCATTAGATCTAAATAAGAGATGTGACAATTTTATATTGATCCTCTCTTAAGCTATAATTTCTTTAAATCACCCACTTTTAATCAGTTTGGCCTTCCATTCTAAATATGTAAATTTAAAATTGTATCTTTTCCTTTAAATTGAATCTAGTTGACTTTGAAAAATTATTTTTGTTTCACTTTCAGTTTGTATTCTACTTTCACTTTCAGTTTGTACACTACTTTCACTTTCAGTTTATTTAGAATGACTTACACTTGTCCATTTCATCGTCTCCATTCATAATGACCTCTAGATCTTTATACAGGTTCTGACAGAAGACAAAGCAAATGTAAGTATAATTCATATTACAAGAAGGATATGGAGATAACGAACAGTATTCAATATCAAAGTCCATAAAACAATACAAAATAGGAGCAGAGTATACATGGACCTCCGAAACATCAGAGGTAGGATCAGTTGTTATGGAGGAGTAAGCATCCCCTGCTGACCGGTCACATCCGCCGTGTGCTCATTGTCATGATCATGAAATAGAGGATAAACCCGTCGTCAATTCAGTGTATGAATAATGGATAAACAATTATAATACATTAGTTAAAAGGCACAGAATACTGAGAAATGCTAGTACATGTACTGTGAACTACAGTTCGAAAAATTACGAAAAAATAATGAATCTAGCTAATACTTCCAAGAAGAATCATATCACTTGTTTGAGAAGTAACCATGAATGTATTCAAATGAAGCTGATCGTTCTAGAGCATAGCTGGTAGTTATACCTTTACAGTTTTTTTCATGTTTCGGATGAAATAACAATGGCATTCTATAAAAGTATCTGTTATGGTGTTTAGAAGTCGATTTTTGCTCTGCTCCTATTTTGTATTTTTTCGTAGACGTTTGAGCTTGAGTTCTGTTTGTTATCTCCTCATCTCCTACATATTTCAAACATAAGATGGCGGCCCGCGTCGATCATTGGTGGATCCTCGTTTGCTCTAGATAGAATTTTTTTTAATCCTACTGTGGACCAAGGTCGTAGGTAATGGTACTTCACATCTCAATGGCCCTGAGTGTCGAGTAAAGGTCAAAATTTGCAGCTATTTCACGGCTAGTGGTGGCCCCCATATGAATGAAAAAATTTCGAGAGGGACCTTTGAAAGCAATTTAACTAACAAAAAGTACACATGATTTGCTTTCTCTCTCTCTAGACCCATGTCTTTCTATTTTCTTTCTTTCCATGTCTTCCCCGCCCCCTTGTATATCATAACCTACATTCTATCTATGATCCTTTTTTCAATCAAAGACCCTTTTAATATATATTTTTAAGCCACTGTATAAAAACACATTTCTTACCAGTCTTTGGTCCGTCATAACAAGAAGCTCGTTCTCTAAAAAAAGAGGATTAAACATACTTCATGGTTCGTGCTGACGATTTGACGATCTCATTTAGTCACATATATTTTAGCTCACCTGCAAGTGCATCTTACATTACGTTGTTTGAATAATACTTTTCAAGGCTTCTTTAATGAATAAAAATCACAGTTTTCAATTTATTTCTGGATTATAAATTTTCCTTTAGTTTTTACTATGATTATTCTTTTCTAAAAATAGATTTATGTTAAACGTTACCGCTTTGTTTATCTAACATTTATCAAGGTTTTGAGTTTATTTAACGGCATGCATACATACCCACAATATACATTTGTATGACGTCATGAATACATACACACAATATATGACGTCATGAATAAATACCTACAATATAGGACGTCATGAATACATACCTAAAATATATGACGTCATGCATACATACCCACAATATATGACGTCAACGCTTTTTCCTTTTCTGCGCTGCCAATCACGACCATGGATCCGCCCAGTTGCTGACAAACTGCCACACTGTTGTTCATAGTATCGGGTTCTGTGTGTACTAAGAAGCACCACCTTCCAACTCTGACAAAACCGGACTTACATGGTGCGCATACGCAATAACCTTTGTATTAAAAAAAAATTTGTTAATTAAAACTGGGCTTTCATAATGCGCATGCGCCATAACCTATGAGAGAAAAAAGAGGTCAAATAAAACCAGGCTTACGTAGTCCGCATGCGCCATAACCTTTGGGTGAAAAGAGTGGGAAATTAAAAACCAGGCTCACATAATGCGCTTGCGCCATAACCTTTGAGGGAAAAAGCGGTAAAACCTATTTTTCGTGTTATAGCTTTGGTAAATGGAAAAAGTAATGTCTTTTAAATATTTCAGTATACTTAACGTGTCTCCACGTTTCTTTTTGTTGGTTTATTGGGGTATATATATGAATCGAGATATTGCAGGTTAATTCTCATATATATACCTGCTTTAAAAAAACTATTTTCAAATGCCAAGTAAATCAGGTATCTATTGTATATCAGTAATAATCAGCATTTCTTTTGAAATTGTAAATTACTGGAAAATTGACATCCATAAATTCTACAAAACTACGAAAATCTACACACGAATATAACGTTTATTTGATATTAAACACTCGTTTTTATTTGTTACTCAACTTCTAATTGTATGTCAACAGAAGTATAAGGTTTGTAACTTAGCTTAAAGAGACTTGGTGGCCATTTTTAGACTATTTTGATCTCCATTAGAAGAAGAGCTCCATATAAAGATATAATAAAATGATCAAATTTTAAAACTAAAACTGATGAAATTTTTCTTTTCCAATGATAGTTGACGGCTCAAGATATCATATATAAAACAAAAAATAAGTTATATCTGGTGGTTAATAAAAAAAATAATTTGTTGACCCCTAGCCTCCTTAATGGACACATAAATATATAAACTGCTCAGACCCACCTAGTTTTAGATTGATCATACCTATTTTGAACTTGCTTTGCTCATCAATCAGAAAATGCATACCAATTCATACCATTAAAAGTGCACATTATATTATTTTAGTGCATTAATTATTTTAGAAATGTCTTTCCTTTGTCAGTGTCGTTATAAATGATATGGCGTTAGATTAATACGCAAGTTTCGAGATTATCTCCCTTGGTGCGCTCTTTCGTTGAGGAGGGGAGTTTCGTTGCCGCGTAAACAAACAGGTGGGACAGATATTTGATACTGTGTATGTTGGATACATTGCATCATCGATATACCGGTTTATCATAGCTACACGATTGTCAGGATGCACTCTGCAGCTTGAGAATAATCAAATTAAAGTAAAGGCATCATTTTTGCATTAAAAATATCGAAACAAAAAAGAAAATATCAGTGGATGTGAGGCTTTTCGGACGAGGGAAGAGATATGGACCTCTTATAAATACGATACACATGCATCTGGTCATTGCACGTCGTGAATCTAAATTACATATTGATTCTTTTCCTTATTTTAACTTAAAAACACTTACTTTTTAGAAAATGTTCGTACAATGAAAAAAATCTGTTACTTTTTATAAAGACTATGACGTTTTTTCGTTTTCAAGTACCCGAAAATTCATAGTAGAATTGTAAAAATGCATAGTTGAGCTTGATAATATCATCAAATGCATCACTGCATAACATTATTATCTTTCTATAACATTTAATTAATTTTAAAAGCCATAAATATCGTTCTTTTATTTATGCACTTTTGTATACAGAGACAACCTGTCCCACCTCCATGCTGAAATGGGTACTTTTTGCGCCTCTATCGTAGGAGAGTTACAATCTCGAAACTGGCGTATTGAAACTTACCTCTTATGAATGTAACATTTATAGAATGACTCTTATTCTTGGCCAAATTAAGGAATATAATCCAGTTTGGGTCAGTTTACGCTTTATAATCCGCAAAACTGACCCAAACCAGATTATACTTGATAATTTGGCCAAGAATTAGAGTCATTCCTTATAATCTAATTTTAAAATAATTAAACAACTTTGGATGTAAAATTATGTTGCTTTTTATCAGTTCAAATTTACTGCGCAATAATGCAACCATAATAGTGGAAGTGATGGAAAGCAAGGGGAGGTAATAACTGATACATAGATCTAGCAGCCATGATGTTTGTTTACATGAGGTAAGATCAAGTAACTGTTTGAAGTAAAAGGTACATTTATTAAATCTGGAATGTTCCATGGATTCCGAGGACTGGTACTAAGGAGATTCGCTAACTTGTTATCAATTTCCGCCAAATATCGTACACGCAAAATATTATACATTTACAGTCCTATGTATAGATATTCAGAATGTAGTGGTATTGTAGTTCAAAATAAGAGCAACTGCAAAAGTACTCACCAATAAAACAAAGTTGTATCAAGAAAACCAAACAAAACGCTCTCTCGGCCAGAAATCTTCCACCCTGAAGGGAAAACATACCGGATTTCATTGGTTTAACGATGCGCTCGTCCTGTAAAGAAATACAGATATTACTGCCTTATTATGATAGACATTGAATATCAACTGATCCTTTGAAGATTGGTAAAGAATACCTTAAAACATACTTTGCGACAGTTACATTTGTACTACCATATTAGAATATCAAGATTCCCTTCAATAAGATTGTTTGTTTGTTTGTAATGTTTAACGTCCTTCTAGAGAATGTTCAACTCATACGGAGATGCTACCACTTGCGATGGAGAGCGGTAAATTTTGACATATACTGGGCACTTAAAGCCATTGAGCAATCAGAATCTTTTTGTGCAAGAATCGACTGCGACACGGAACATCGGTTTATATGGTATCATGCGAGGGACCGGTCTCCACGCACCACAGTGTAATTCGAACCCGTGACGTAAAGATCGACTCCATATTCCGCAACTCCAATGCAGATGCAATAACCATTGTATGTTCTAACCACTGTATGCTCTAACCAATGTATGCTCTAACCACTGTTTGCTATAACCACTGTATGCTATAACCACTGTATGCTCTAACCACTTTATGCTCTAACCACTGTTTGCTCTAACCACTGTATGTTCTAACCACTGTGTGCTCTAACCACTGTATGCTCTAACCACTGTATGCTATAACCACTGTATGCTATAACCACTGTATGCTCTAACCACTGTATGCTCTAACCAATGTATGCTATAACCACTGTATGCTCTAACCACTGTATGCTATAACAAATGTATGCTCTAACCACTGTATGCTATAACCACTGTATGCTATAACCACTGTATGCTCTAACCACTGTATGCTATAACCACTATATGCACAAACCACTGTATGCTCAAACCAATGTATGCTATAACCACTGTATGCTCTAACCACTGTATGCTATAACCAATGTATGCTATAACCACTGTATGCTATAACCAATGTATGCTCTAACCACTGTATGTTCTAACCACGGTATGCTCTAACCACTGTATGCTTTAACCAATGTATGCTCTAACCACTGTATTCTATAACCACTGTATTCTATAACCACTGTATGCTCTAACCACTGTATGCTCTAACCACTGTATGCTCAGACCACTGTATGCTATAACCACTGCCCCATCAATAAGATGGCTGGTTGGGTGAGATATCATTGTAATAGAGATATTTCAATACATGTATTTACATATTAAAATGAAGAAACCTAGGAGACTGATACTATATACAGTATTGAGTAATATCTGCAAGCCTCTGTATTTTCTATAAACCCTTCTCCATCTTGATAAAACCCTGTTACTTCGTTTTAAGCATGTTTTACTGTAATTATAATGGGTCCCTCTACCTTCTGACAAAAGCCTTTTATAAATGGACCCTTTCCCCTCTACACCCTTGTTTTAGTAAATATACAACCAAAAAAAGAAAGGCATATTGTTTTACTCATCAAAGAAATTTGAAAAAGTACTGAGTATATGGAACAGCTATCTTTTTTATCATTGGATACCTACATGTATGACCTATTTAAAGTACAACATGGGCTTTTAAACCCAAATTGTGGAGTTATTTCCTTTGATTAATCATGTTTATGAAAATTCTGTTTTACATGATTTCTTTTAAGTCTTGTAAATCGCGGGTCTATTTTCAATGAAATTTTTTATTTAGAAAAAAAGATAAACACTCCAAATAAACCTACTTTTATATTTATGCTTTGATTGCAATGTTGATGCTGCAATGCCACGCCTAAGCAAAGATGAACGCAACAAAGCTCTAACAATGATACTAACTGGCGCTTCGCAACAAGAATTTTCAACTGCATTTGTTGTACCTCAATCGGCTTTGCAGCACGTCTCCACCAACTATGAACACGGATGACAGGTCAAGAACTGACTGTCAACGGGATACCACATCTAGACAGGGCCGTCAGATACTCCTTCAGCACCTACGCAATCGACCCAGAACTGCTGTACATACTGCCGAAATAAGCTTAAAGTGCACAATTTTTTTCGTGACAGACTGAGAGGAGTTGTTATTCGTGCACGACGTCCGTACATTGGAAATCCACTAGCACTGAGAGGTCGCAAAGGACTTATGGATTGGTTAAGACGTATGCCTCTAGAACATAGAGGAGACGTCAATGATATTAACTTAACTTGTCAATTTGGAACATGTTTGATTTTATGATCATAACACTCACTAAAGTCATTTTTAAAAATTAAGGTTTGAATTGAAAACTTAGATTAGTCATGTTTTATCTGAATATGCGTTTCTTTTTTTTTGTTATTTTTTGTTTATTTTTTTGTTTATTTTTTTTTTTTGGAGTATAGATTCATTTAAACACGCGATAGCGCTACGTTTGTAAATAAGACCAATCTATATAGAATAGAGACGGCCATCTGTACAAGAAGCGAACATGCATGTCTGATGTAATGTAATGTAAAATGATAGAATGGACAGGGAAGTTGAATTTCTGATTAATTGAGACAGAAATGGAGGCAGGCTACATACTTTATAATCAGGTTTGTTCAAAGTACCGAACTGGATCAATTTCACTTCTTTATATACAAGAGTTCTCTTGGACCACGAAAATCATCATTGCAGTTAAAATCTGTATACCTGATATTTGTACAGATCTCAGATTCGTTCATGCTGAACATATTTAGCATTTGTCTTAATTGACAATGTACATTGAACTGAACAATTCTGTCGCACCCAATTTTCTAAAAAATTCCTAAATCACGGCGCGTATATTGTGTAAGGGTTAATGTGCGAGTAGCACTCCATTCGATACTCTCGCCCCCGGTGAAAGACTCGACGTAGGCGTCCCAGGTTAATGTAAAGGTTTTTGGAGCAGATTTAATTTCTGTTTTTAATTACTTCTATGACCTATATTGATAAGTCACGCATGATAGATGCTTCTAGTGTGTTTCATTGTACCAGTCAAAGATTCAGATGCTGCAATTTCAGCAGAGGAATGACAAGGTTAAAGTTTTTTTGAGCAATTTAACACTTTTGGTGCAAATTTTGGTTTAGGTCTCAGTTCAAAGTAGCTATATTCCCTAGGTTGACCAAAACTGCATGGGTGATACATCTAAGAATGCACATTACCAGGCTTGCTTCGGATGTTGAATTTGACCTACATTTTCCGGATGATTGGTAAGGTCAATGTGTTTTGTGAAGGTCTCATTTTCAAGTAACTATGAGTCCTAATTTGGCTAAAATTGCATGGATGATACATCAAAGGATGCATTCACAGAAAAAAAAGTCGCGTACATATACGAATTATATTCATGTCATTATCTTTTTATCCCTTTCTAACCCTAACCCTGAAAAATATATGAAAAGCATGTGAAAATTATGTAAATATTTTTTTTTCATACGAATTTCATGTGAAAACATTTATATGATATTCACATATCTGTAAGAACTTTCATGTGAAGTTTTCTTTGCACTATATTTATGCGATATGCTTTTCGTGTACAAATCTTATGAATGTTATGTCAGAATTTGATTTAAGTTTTCATATAAATTTCAAATATCTCACATAAAATTCATGTGAATTTCAAATAAAATTTATGTAAGCCACCTTTGTGTGTGTAGAACCAAAAATGCTTCAGATGCTGAAACTGGACTACATTTTCCGGATGGGTAAACGGGTTAAAGTTTTTGGTGCATTTTTGGATGTACACTTTTAGAATGTTGCTTGTGTGATTTTACATGTACCTTACTTAAACATTCGTTGATGTGAGCTCTGTAATCTCTGATTACCTACGTTTAATAAACGTATATTCTTAAAATAAGTAGGCAATAAGTAACTTTCTCTGGATCGTCTGGTATCTATACGACCCTTGCTCAATGAGACCATTCTACTCAATATCATAGCCAGTAAACAGGAAAGTTACTAATCACAACGAATGCTTTACGAGGCACAATAGTGAAATTAACTATAGGTATTTCTTTCAGTGTTCAAATATTTACATACATAATTTAATTATTTTAATTTCCATATTGCTGAATCAAAATTTACTGTCAAAAGTATTTCATGACTGGACAAATACAAAGTATTGTTTCATACTGAAACAATGGTTTCTTATTGACGTTTTGAATCAGGATAAATAATAATGATAATGATTTTATTTAAGAATTTAATAAAATATCAATAAATGAATAGTTAAGTAATGCTGAAATTGTTACTGGGTCCTAACTATAGTCCTAAACTAAATATACATCTTCAAGTAAAAATTTAAAAAAAAAAAAAGGGGGGGGAATCAATATACACTGTTGTGTATAAAACGTTTTGTCCATTATTGTTTTCTTAGGCCCGGGGGCACGGTACTACACATCTCATACGGTTAATTAGGATCCTAACAGTAGTCCCTTTATACAAGTCAATAGAGGGAACATTAACAAAATGTTGAATGAATGACTTGATCATTAACAGAGTGCAGGAAAAATATTTGTTTTAAAACTGTCGATGATTTAATTATTTTCAGACCCTTATTATTACATATTATTTTCACAATAGGTGAAAGAAGTCAAAGTTATAAAAACACCCTCACCTATTAAATTTTGAAATCCGCCTCTTCTAATATACATTAATTCTTTCTGTTGATACAATTAAAGCATCACTTTGTAGATTTATAGACAGTGTTAACTTTGTCCATCGTTAAACTTTCTCAATCATCCAAGACGCCATAGTCCGCTATGGTCCGATGATTCGTTTAACTTCTCATAAACAATTCCAAGACATATAATATATTCTATGCTTCTCCTCGCCTGTCTAAAGACTGCGATGGTTATCTGTCATTCTTCGTTAGTTTCCGCCAAGGTTCGATAGTTTCCGTATCTTGACAGCATTTCATCGTTTTTTTATCGGTTCTTATTGGTCGGCTTATCCCGTGTTTTTCCGTAAAAATGACAGTCCATTCATCAATATTAATTGTCATCCTTGTAAAAATGTTCATTCAGCAAATTGTATAACTACTGCTTGCTAAGTGTTCATGCACTTCTGGAATTTTAATGTTTTATTTTTATTTGAGACATGGATTTTTAATGTTTATTTTCATGAGTCAGACAGGTGCGTTGTGCTTAACAAAATGACATTCTCTCCTTTGGGTTTAACATGCTCTATGATGCAAGAAACAAAGCGCTAACCTATTTACTGACGGGTTTATCACTTGTTCATTAGTCAAGAAAGACAGTGCAGTGTATAGATCTTGTTTAAAAATATCAAGGCTTTTGAACGTCATTAGTACATTGTAGTGTAGGCAGTCAATTTATTTCCAAAATTTTTATCAATTAAATATTAACATTAAATATGCTAATTACATAATCAAATTAGTTCATTAGTCAGAGAAGGACAATGCAGTATAGATCTTGTTTAAAAATATTAAGGCTTTTGAACGTCATTAGTACATTGTAGTGTAGGCAGTCAATTTTTTAACATATCCAAAATGTCTTTTAAGAATTATAAATTGTATGCAATAATCTGTATTTTTTTTTCAAAAATCTTTATCAATTAAATTTCAACATGTGTTAGTGTACATTATATCTGCTAATTACATAATCAAATTAGCTTATTACACACAGCTTAATTTAAATTTCTCTCTCTCTCTCTTTAGAATTGAAACATTAATTTTTTGTCTGATACTAATTAATTGTAAAATTTATTGATTTTCCATTGCTTCTCTTCCAGTTTCACGTTAACATATATAGTAGCATGTAATGAAAATGCCTTTATTTGGAAACCTAGATCAATGAAAGGTTATAAACTGATGTCCAGTCATGTAAATTGGATTGTTTTCCGTCACTAAAAATAAGCTTTGTATTCACGCTGCTGTTCTTGTAGCTGCAGAACTGTATCGTCATGGTTTTATGTTTAAGTCTTTAACCAAAACTCTGACGAAAGGTACATGTCCTTGATTGATCAATGATGGAAAGCGAAGAAGTTAAGCTTGCGCCGAAAATATCGGGCTTTAAGTGCATTTTATCTACTTTACGGGATCTGCAGCCTTATGGTCACAGAATAAATTCTAAGACCACAAGGCTAAAGGTACCCCCCCCCCTTTTCGACCCCCATCCGGATCCTCTTTTTTTCCATCAGTGGGTGACAGATTTTTTTTCTTTAATTAGCTTGTTTTTCTTTGGGGGGGGGGGGGGGGGGGATTTAGTCTACCTCAGGGTCAACAGGTGCAATGTATGTATACAAGGAAACAGACATTCAGTAACCGAAATATAGGCACATCTATGAAAGATACCAGGGAAATAACATGGAATATTTAAGAAAGCATAACCCAAGACAATTTTTTAAGTTATTTAAGAATAAGAAAAAACTAGATAATGATATAACAGCAGATCAATTTTTTGAACATTTTAAGAGTGTTTTTGAGAACAAGAACGAATCTAACGTTGCTGACGACATTGTTGAACACCACTCAGCTTCATGTTATGAGGAACTAGATACGCGTATATCGGAATTAGAAGTCGAGAAAGCAATTTTGAAACTCAAATGTAACAAGAGTAATGCAGATGATGGTGTAATTAATGAATTTTTTATTAAATGTAAAGAAGTTATGATTCCTATTTTGTGTAAATTATTTAACAATATTTTTGATTCTGGTATGTATCCAGATAGCTGGTCAAAGGGATGTATTGTACCAATTTTCAAAAAGGGCGAATTACATGACCCAAATAATTACAGAGGCATAACTTTGGTTAGCTGTCTAGCGAAACTATTTACATGTATTTTGAATAATAGATTGTTAGAATGGGACCAAAAATATAATATTATTACAGACGCTCAGTTTGGTTTTAAGCCAGGTGCAAGTACAATTGATGCTATTTTTATTTTACAAAGTTTAATTAACAAGACATTGAGAAACAAAAAGAGATTATATTGTTGTTTTGTAGATTACTCAAAAGCTTTTGATTTAATTGACAGATCTAAGCTATGGTACAAGATACAAACAGAGGGTATTCAAGGAAAAATGTTATGTATTATTAAGTCGTTATATAAGAATGTTAGAGCCTGTATAAAACACCAAGGTACATTGACTGACACATTTCGTATATCTGCGGGTGTTCTGCAGGGGGAAATATCATCGCCTGTACTATTTTCCATGTATCTAAATGAATTTGAACGACATTTTATTGAAAATAATTGTGCTTCAGTTGAACTTCAAATGATTAATTTGTTTCTAATAATGTACGCAGATGATACAGTTTTAATAGCGGAATCAGTTGAAAGTTTACAAGAAATGTTAAACACTCTATATAGCTACACAAAAGAATGGAATTTAACTGTAAATGTACAAAAAACAAAAATTGTAGTTTTTAGAAATGGAAAGTATGTAAGAGATGAAGAAAAATGGACATATAATGGTAAAAATGTAGAAGTTGTAAATCAATTTAATTATTTAGGATTATTATTTAACTATAATGGTAAATTCTTATCTACACAGAAACACTGTGCAACACAAGGTAACAAGGCATTGTTTAGTATTTATAGTAAGATGAAAGATTTAAATTTCAATGTTGAGACTCAGATCAATGTTTTTGATACTTATGTTAAAAGTGTGTTATGCTATGGAGCTGAAATTTGGGGTTTCCATAAAGGTCCAGATGTTGAAAGAGTACATATTAATTTTTGTAAAAGAATACTTGGTGTAAGAAAAAATACCTGTAATAGTGCTGTTTATTATGAGTTAGGTAGAATACCACTAGATGTATACAGAAAGCGCAGAATATTAAAATATTGGTTAAAATTAAGAAAAAGTAATAACTGCATTTTGAGTGCATGTTACCAAGATATGGTAGAGAATAAAGATCCCTGGGTTATGAGTATAAAAAATGAAATGTACACTCTAGGTTTAGCTGACTTGTTTCATAGTAATCAAAAAGATAGCATTTTATTAGACATAACATACAACAGAATGTGTGACGTTTTTAAACAGAAGGCTATATCTGATATATGTAAGTCACCAAAATGTATGTTATATAAGCATTTAGTTGATTATTTTTGTTTACAAGGTTATTTAAAGAAACCCATCCATGTAAAATATAGAAAAGCAATTTCATGTCTCAGACTTTCAGCACATAATTTAAAGATTGAAACTGGAAGATACGAGAACTTAATAAGGAGTGATAGGAAATGTGTTCTGTGTAATTTAAATGAGATTGAAGACGAATTTCATTTTTTATTCATTTGTCCAGTTTTTCACGACTTAAGAAACAAGTTCATCAAAATTTACTACTCCCGAAGACCAAGTGTCTTCAAGTTAATACAATTATTCTGTAGTACAAATACCAAAGATGTAAATCAGTTAGGGAAATATATATATCATGCTAATAAATTACGAATGGAATGTTTAAATCATTTAGCTATATAATAAAATGTATGTATTACTAGTTGGTAAGTTTATAACATGTTATTGTACTATGTATGTAATTGATAAATACAATGTTGTACTTATGATGCTTATGGGATGTACGTCCCACGGAATAAAGAACTAAACTGAACTGAACTGAGTAACCGTTTATAATAAAAAGATTATCATTAATTAAGGATAATTAAAGATAAATATCAACCTAACAACTTTAACAATTATTTAGGAATTACCTTATGAACGTTTGGTTAAATAATAGACGAGTTTTATTTCCGCCAGTAATCTGGGAATTGAATTGCATTATAATTAATAAAAAAAAATGAAGCTAATCTAATTGATCATAATTCATTATTTTAAGGCTAATTAACCCATTGGTGCTATGACGGACGTTCCCCGTACAAATTCTGTGTACCTCTGTTCCTGGTTAACGTCGGACGTGATCGATGGTAATTAACACACCTGAACAAAGGTGAAGACAGGTAAATACAGGTAAGTACAGGTGAACAGGAAATCGTGACTGTCATGAGGTACTAGCTATAGCTATCACCAAAAGGTAGATAACGCAGTGTTTTAACAGTGCAGGTTGTATGAAAATTTCTTTATTGCTCATTACAGATAGGGGCTTACTCAACAATAATCAAAGATTCAATAAATATACAACTTAAAAATATTGGGAACGTGGAAGAAACATTCCGTGGCGGGATCAGGTGCAACCAAGGAGAATTCTTCCCTGTCGATCAATCACATCCGCTGCGATCTTGCGTTTGAACACTCCGTTCCTGCATTATAGAAGTCGGAACTATCAAGAACAATACTCCATCCCCGCTTTAGCAAAACAGTGGAAAATGGGCAGATATATAGGGGTATGGGGTGAGTGAGATGATGGGGGCATCTTAAGAGGAGCAGTGGGGGCAATAGGGAGTAATGGTATGAAATGTGATTAAAAAATCTCAATATCTTCTTGACATTTCGTTCGGAAATGACATTTTCAAGAATGCATGCATTTATGACCTTGGCCTTTGATATCGAGACCCCAAAATCAATAGGGTTTTCTTATTCCACGAGAATTTCTTGCGTAAAATTTTATTGGAAAAGCTCAGGGGCTTCTGGAGATATCTTGCAGAAACGTAAGTGTTATAGACAAAAAGAAAGACAAACGGACAGGAAGACCGAAGGTCAAAAGAGCCACAATCTGACAGCAGTTAATGTTTATTTTAATCCGGCATTCAAATACTTTTTAAAAGACTTAATTTAAAAGCATCTCTAAGATTTAAATTAAATTATTTGTAGCCAAGGGACGTGATTAATTGTCCATTTTTGTGAGTTATCATATGATAAGTTTTATTTACAAAGACACGTATATTTATATATTAATGTTGGAACAATATTACATGGCTTCTTAGAAATAAATATCCAGTTTAATACTTTTAATTGAATCACAGATTAATTTTATGCTTGAAAAAATTGAAATAAAAATTTTCAAAAATAAATTATTTCTACTTCTCTCTCCCTCTCGCTCAGCCTCCCCTACTGTCTTTTGTTCATTCTATTCGTTCGTTCTATTCCTCTCTCAAAATCATTTCTTTGCTCTCGTCCTCTCTCTTATTCATCTGCTCTTTCTTACTCTCTCAATATTACTCTCTCTCTCCTTCTCTCTAACCTCACATAACCCACAAAATAAATTAAATTAGCACATCCAAGAAAGCACTACACTGAACCATCACAAACTACTTCCGGTTCCAATCGACCGTCACTTTTTAATGGTTTTATGTCGCCTTCCGCTAAAATGTCTGAGTCCACGTGACTAGTAGACGACTCCCCCGCCTCAGGTTCCTTGTAATCAGGATCGATAACTCCGTCCTCATTATAAGTGGTTCTATCCTCACACACAAAGGGAAGATGTAGACCGTCCGGTCCAGTAAAATATCGATAGTCCTTCTCCGGAAACCATTTCCATTCACTTCCGTTGTACGTCAGAACGAGGCCGAATGTGTTGTCCACGACGTCTGATGCTGCTTCCGGGACCCAGTTCATGTAAGTGACCGGACTTCCGTCACTGTAGACCGTCCGGTCCTTGTCATCAAACGAGAGAACGTTGACCCGGATGTTGAAAATCCCTTGTAGGTCCGACTCTAGAAAGTTATAAAGAAATAAAAAGACCTTAAACTGAAGAAAATCTTAAATTGAATTTATTTCCCTTTATTATTTAAAAGATAACAAATATAAGATATAAATCATGGCGTAAATTCAAATAAACCTGTACGTTTACATGTATTGCTTCCAGGTCTGGGAGCCATAAAACTTAGATAAATTCACTTTTGATCCCAATCTCACGTTTCCATTATATATACCTTTGGTAAAAGTGAGACTGAGCCCAAAAGTAAGCTCTTCAATGTTTTATGTCCCCTCGACCAGAACTTAAATACCTGGGTGAACTCTGCTGATTTTGAGAAAGTCCCCGTAACCGTCACCATACCAGACAAACATTTCACTTCCGGGGTAAATATCCCTGGTCGTCATGTACAGAATGAGACCTGCGCACGACACAGCGATCACGTTTTCCTGTTCCACGTTTCCCGCGCAGTTTATCCACCGTAACCAGTTACTGTTAGCCGGATTTCCGGCGTCAATGACGTACATTCCTTCAGATCCCACTTTCTCCGTCTGTAATTTTATGTAATGTAGGAAAAGATATGTAACACAATGAAATACAATTCTCTATCATCCTTGGACTTTCGGTAAGGCGTGGTATTCCCGGCGCTACGTAATTAGCGTCTCTCAAATTGCGAAAAGACTCTCGATGGTTTAGAAATTCATAACATCAGGAACTTTAAATTGTTGTTGACAACGATGAGACGACTATAGCCTCACCTCTTTGCCGTATGAGACGCTGGATTTTTGCTACACTCGTTGACCTTCGCCCATATATATTTCAAAAGTCGTTGAGAGCTTTAATTTCAGACTTCAATTATGTAAAATGGAAACTACCACGCCTTAAGGAATTTCCAAGGTTAACAGAGAGCTGTACTAATGTAATTCAACAAGTTGCTGTCCTTTTTAAAAAAGACTACAATACGTGGACCATATGCATGAGTTTCTAACCGAAATTCAGTCAAAGAAAATAAATTTCTAAGTTTATTGGATATTCATGTAGGTTCGTTCACATTTTCTACAATGATCTGCCTACTTTGGCTGATAGCAAAATTATTAAATAAGATTTGACATCTGACCTGCCACGAGTATAGATCGTCGTCTTTGTGGTTGGTGTGTATAAGCCCCTCGTAGCTTCCTATGATTGTGTGTTTCGGTATAAACCTCTCCGCGAACCCCCCGAACCCCGCCCCCGGGATAGTAGACAGCTTGATGCTGAACCCTTCCGGTGTCGTGTGGTTGGCCCGGTCTTCCGGGTGAGAGCCGAGCGGGATCTGAAAACGGGAACAGAAAGTTATAACCGTATAACATAAATCTAACACAGAAATGTGAAGGAACAAGAAGAAATAACTGTCATTGGATTTTATATAACATGGAAATGTGATTGAACAAAAAATATACAGTCATAAGATTAAATTAACATAGAAATATTGATGTACCAAGTATGCTTTGTTTCTAGTATAAGGCCTGCACTCAATCCCTTAAAAGTGTTTATTGTGATTATAAATTACAAAGTTAAGTGAGTTAAGCAGCAAACCTTGATATAACCGTACATGGATTAAATACAACACAGACATACATGTATGACGGAAAAAAAAAACACAGACAAAATATCATTTTATCAAAATTAGGTTTAGAATGTATTCCTAGACAATGTTTATTCGCATACTTTTGATTTGATTCGAACATAGCTATCATGTTTCTAAATTTAGGTTTTAAAAACGACTTAGGTAGTTGGCAATGTCTTTATAAAACCTCCCTATATACTTTACCTCTGCATTAGGAATAAAGATGTAGGATTTGGATTTTTCTCTGTATTTCTTATAGTCCTCGCAAACTGAAACAAAAAGAAGGCATGATTAAACGTCTGACACTTTGATTGGTTGAAAGAACGTGTCACATGTACAATTTGATTGGTTAGAAGAGTTTGATTTGTTTGGAATAAATTTGGGTGGTTAATCTGCCCCTTCTCTCATCCCTCCCCCACAATAAAAAAGAAGGTGCATTATTTCTTTCTATATACAGAATACTATAGATCATTTATAAATGCTTATTCTAATCAGTTAAGAATTTGTAAACAGAGAGTTGGCAAAATTTAAAACGTTTTTTTAAACATAACATGCTTTATTAAAAAGAGTTTCCACAAGAATCTCTTATCAAGAACGTCTACAAATAAATGATGCACCGAAGTCCAGAATACGATCTCCCTAACGACCGGAAGTAGATACTTACACGCGGCTGCGTCGTTGTCGGTGTTTATCAATTCCTCTAGAGATCGCCGGAGAGCCTGACACAAGAAAGATAACGCAGGAATTAGAATCTATGATTTATAAACCTAGCATGAAACATCTATCGTGTAACACTCTAGAAATTAAAAGATAAGGCACAATTTTTTTTTTCATCTGAATAATATATTAGACATTTATGTAATATTAAGAAAAAGCTGTAATTCGAGTTTGTATTTTTTACTGACATTTTATAACGTTTGATTTTTTTCCACAATGCCTTTTAATAACTACGATGATCAAAAGTGTTGAAAATGTAAATTAATTCATAAAAACAAGACTTTTCTGCATAGCGTGCAATTATAAATTAACATGAAAGGAACAAAAAATTGAATAAATCAAAGTTGTTTCCTCTTTGACGTAACTCGGAATGATATTCCTGTTTTTTGTAATTTAGCATCAAAAATAATTTCGAAGTGATTACCTAAGCATTTGTTATTAAGCGTCAAGAAACAACTTTGGTTCAAAACTTAATGGGTGCAATAATTTAGTTCTAAAAGTAGACTGAAAGAAATTGAAGAAACATGCTTTTCTTTCTAAATATTGTTGATATTTCTAGCAATAATATTCTGTTTACTAACGTACAAACAGCGCTAATGTTTGAATTTATCTGTAAATATTCTTAAAGAGTCTTAGTTTTGAAATTTAGAGATTTCTGTATTTCAATAAGATAACCAAAATAAACCTTAAAAACAATCTCTCATTATCAAGACAATTTAAAATTGGAAGATATTCTTTGATAAGTACTGCAGCGTATTGTAATTCAAATGTTAATGTTTTATAAGATTCACGAAAATAATAACAACGTAGTATAAGGTTAGTGTACTATATGATTAATGTATTTCAAGATTAGCGTATTCATGTATTACAGACGGATAGTTTTAAAACATTTTAAGGTTACGTACTAAAATGTTAACATATTACAATGTTAACGCATTATTGCTTTGATTTATTGTAAGGTTTACATATTAGAACCAATTCAAGCTTAGTTTGGACTTTCAGTAAGGCGTGGCATTCTCGGCGCTACGTGTTTACCGCCTGTCAATTGGCAAATAGATTTTCTTTGGTTTAGAAATTAATAACATCAGGAACATTAAGTTGTTGTTGACAACGATGAGACGACTTAAGCTCCACCTCTTTGACGGGCTAGACAATGTTATTGGTTATTCGATACACTAATTGGCGTTTGCCCGAATTTCTATCCAATGTATATTTCAACAGCGAAGGATTCTTGTGTAAATTTCAGAAGCTAATTATTCAACGTCGAGAATGCCACCCCTTACTGAATTTACAAACTAAGCTGGAAATGGTCCTACAAAGTTAACATAAATAAATTTGATCAGATGATAAACCATACGATAAACGTATTATAAGATCAACGTATCATAAGGTTAGCATATTATTACACAGATATAAGGTTAACCTATTATCAGGTTAACCTATTATTGCATAGTTATAAAAATAACGTGTTTTTAGGTTGACGTTTTACATAATTATAAAACTTACACTTCTATCCTGTTGGAGACCGAAGAAATTCATATCTGGAAAAATTAGAAAAAAAATATACATGTACAATGTATATGAATACTAAATTCCATCTTGTGATATGAAAAATTGAGAATAACGGCTCAATTTAACATGTGCATAAAAGGATCACTGAAAACACAGGTAGGATCAGGTGACATCAACGGGAAAAAATCCCCTGTCGACCGAATGAAAACGTTAACAATTCTGATTGATAATAATAGAAATATATATGTATCATTAATGATTTTTTTTCCCATGGATTCTTCCTACAATAGATTGTACTCAAGGTGGCGCACAAAACATCAATGGCACACCTCCTTCGATAGCAACAAAATAAATCCTCAAAGTCCAATAATAATAATTTATCGGTCTCCTAATTTCTATAAATAACCTCACCTTCAATGAACTGAGTTAATGCCCTTTCTTTTTCTGCCGAGTCCAGGGTGACTAGCCCCGCCCCCTGGCGTGAACATTCGCGTGCTGTGTCGTACATTCCTACTGGCTGAAGGTGAAAAGAAAAACACCAGTTCTGCACCTGCGCAAAGCCATCTCGACAAAATCCGGAAGATTTATCTACACAACAAATAAAGAATATTTGACTTTTTTTCTATATTAGGCAAGAGCGCTACTGTGGTATATTGGACTTTTCTTAATAAAATGTACTGTTATGATATTGTTATTTATCTGTCGATGAACTCATAATTCTTACACCGTACTCAAGTTATTTCCCCTTAATTACAATACACATCTAAATCAATGTATGTTCATCGGGTTTTTTATGGATTAAGTTTCATAATTATTCTAAATAAAAATATATATACATAGAACGCGCGCCCGCCGGGGAACATTTTACCTTAATGGCCGCAATTATATATAGGACCATTAGACTATCCTTTACAAGTCTAACACAGGCAAACAAAGATGCTACAAGTTCATAACGTGTTGCTGATATTGGACAATTTATTCAACAAGAACTTTTATTATATTCCAGGAAGAACCAATTCTATTAAATCTATTATTGCTTGGAATTCCAAGTGCATGTGAATTTGGATCGTGAAAATGCGCGTGCCGCAACGTACAGAACAAGAGGAAAAATCAACATATTAAAATTTAATTTTTGAATATCAGAAAAAATTCGAAAAACTGTGATTAAAAATTGATTTCAAATTACCTGTAAACACAAATAGAGCTAAAAGTGAAAATAGCAACATTGTTCCCAAGTATCGTAAAGGCAGAGACGTCAGTTTGAGTCAAGAGTGTGGAACATTGATTAGGGGTTTGGCCCTTTTTTCTCTCTCTTTTGTGCCGTATCTTTTACTATCAAAAAAGAAAAAAAAAGGAAATCTTAAAATCCATTTTTAATAACATTGCCATCTCATAAAAAAGAGAAGAAAATACTCACTTTTTTTGCCGAAAATCTTTGACCGAAAATATATTTTCCTTTTTTTCAGTCGAGAGTTCGGTGGGTATCCATTATTTCGTTCTTTATCCTGAGGATCCTATGAATACTCTGTAGCTATAGAATAGCTAATAAAACAAGACAAGATTTGAAATATCAGGCCCCTTTTTCCTAACCTTCTAGTAAAACATCATGTTTTATTTCAACGTCAAAGATTTTAAGTACCATATTAAAATTAATTTATACATAAATTAATTAATGAATAAATTAACGGTGCTGTAATTCTTAAGAAAGGTCTTGAATTAAATTAGAGAAGGTGACATGAGTTAGGGTCGTTAATTCATTGTATACAATGCTTAAACGTCAAGTTTACGACTCGTCATTTTACATCAATTTAATATCAAAACGACAGGCGTCAAATGCATGGTTCATAACATGCACCTATGAAGGTGAAATTCCCTTTCTCTCTGTGCATATGATTATTACGCATTCCCCAAAAAACATGTTATTGTGAGTGATAGCTATTATCTAAAAAAAAAAATCTGCGAGACTTTCAATTTTTTCAGGTTGCAGCCTTTACCAACCAAAACAATTTTTTTTTAAGTCTTGAAATTTATCTTACATATCATTTTTATATTCATTTAATTTATGTCTCTTTTACTGGGATATTTAATGAACGAAAATAATTTTTTTTTCAGATTTGTATCATTAAAATAAAGAGATTATTTTATGCCAATATTCTTTAACAAGAAAAGCTGCCACGTGCAATACCCCCCCCCCCCCCTTGTCCCAAGAAAAAATTAAAACCGTCATATCATTTGAAAAAAAAATATTCCAATCGTTAAAATTCATTCCATTTAAAGAAAGTAACTTACAAAAATGAAATATTAAGGATCCTACGATAAACAAGCAAACGTACTTTAATTTATTGAATACCCAAATCCCCCCCCCCCCCCTCCCCCTGCCCCATCATTTTTGTCACTGAGTTTTAATTGGAATAGAAACATTCATTAGTCCCTGACATCCCTTTACGCAGTTATTTTAACATGATTAAGGCGCTACAAAAACAAAAACATAACTACTTGTCATTTTAATTGTCACTTTACTTTTTTTTTTATATAAATATTTAACGGTACAGGGAAAATGTATCAGGCGACTCGTGATATTCACCGATTGCCACACGTGCATTTATAATGACAATGTTAACTAGCTAAAAGCAAGGTTAATTTGAAATTTTACTTTCATGATCAAATAATCGTAAAACGTGCTAATTTATATTTTGTTTTAATTTCATGAACATGTAAATGAAAGAATTAATATTTTAATCGAATAAATAGAGGATATTTAATGTTTTGTAGTTGAATATGGAATTTATTTCACGAGTGGGACAGGATTTTAGATATTTTCACGAGTACGAATTTAAATTACAGTATTTCACAGGTAAAAATGTAATAAATTGTTCATTTCATGAAAGCAGGAACAGGTATACTTTTGTAACGTGAAGCGGTCACCCATCCAAGGGTTAAACAGGCTCGCCGTTACTTAATTTGCCTGAAATAGAGGGAGACTCTACCGCATCACCAGAAAAGCTAGTTCTCTAGCGAGGCAGTATTAAGTACCCTATAAACTGTCCGCTACACTTCCCCCCGCTCAGGAAAGCTTCAACCTCTCTGATTGTCTGGACGTCTTCAGTTACGGCAACCAATGCCGTTCCCGGCCACGAAGTCCGTACATGGACACAAAGTCTTAGCCTAAGAGCTTCCTGGGACAGACCGGAACCTCTTCGGTTACGGCAACCTCTGCCGTCCACACAGACGAAGTCTATGAATGGACACTAAGTCCTAGCTCTGAGACTTCCTGAAGCAGGACACCAAACAATAGAGTCACTACGCTGCCACCAATTTGTAACGTGAAGCGGTCACCCATCCAAAGGTTAAACAGGCTCACCGTTGCTTAACTTGCCTGAAGGAGAGGGAGACTCTACCGCATCACCAGAAAAGCTAGCTCACTTGCGAAGCAGTATAAGTTCTCTTTCCGCTAAACTTTTTTGAGGAAGGGGACTCAAAAAATAATTATGAATCGTAATAAAAGATGAATGAGGAATAGAAAAATGGGGTCAACCATTTTTTTCAAATGTCAATATTCACTCTAGCTATAAAAACGGACTTTTGTCTGAAAAGGATAGAGGGGCTCTACATTTTGCAGTTTTGTAACTGCTGCATTCTTCTTGGAATTTGGAATTTCATTTGAATGAGACCCAAAATTTTATATGTATCTCACGGTATATTATCACACAGGGGTCTTAAAATCCCGAAAGACTGTTTGTTTTCTGTCGGTGCCCCCCTCCCCCACCCCGAAAGCCTTATCAGCCATACAGAAAGAGCCTTGTATGAGACCTACGAAATGAGGTTTGACAGTAACTTGTCCTAGCCACGCCTGTCTCCATTGAAACTGGGAAATAGAAAGTTTTCAGTGATTAAAAGACTGCAGAAACAGACCCGTAGGAAGCAATCCAGTTTGGGAGGAGGGGGCGCAAACAAATTTTTTTTAATATAGGGACATTATCAACAACAATTAAATTCCTTGACACACATTTAAAACTAAGAAAATTTAAAAAAATAATTAGAAAAGGGTATTGCTTTATGTAGTGTAGTAACGAAACGACATTTTTAAAAGCATGTTTTAATTTAAACAAAGTATATGAAGGATAGGAAGATTCAGGTTACTATAACGGTTCAAGTTTAATTCTCATATCAATATAATAAAATAAAAACGTTTTAAATTTAATAAAATGCTTGTATGTGAAAATTTCAAACAATCATATCTTTCGCTAAAACTGTCAAATATTAATTAAGAACATCGTTAATTATAAGAATCAAAATAATAAATATATCAAGACACCAATCATGCAATAAAAAGTAATAATAAAATATAAATAAAACTTTTTTAAAAGATATAAATTACGAGAAAATATTAATTGAAAGTAAATTCTTCAATTAAAATTGACTATCTATACTAATTAAAACAACAAGATAATTACAATTAATTGAGAAAACAATCAGTAGAAGCCGCAGACCTGTTAGACTGGACAAAGCAGACGGCACACCAGGAATGGTAGACCGCGAGACATCAGGCGACCATAACACGGCGTCACGGAATGTCGTCTGCTGTACACGTGCCTGGGAGATCGATATACCTGTGATTTATTTTGATCGGGATCGATCACCGGTCTCCGTTCCACTTATCTACTGGCACTGGGGGGTCACGCAGTTAAAAAGTCATGAATATTCATTATATGCCAATATTGCTAGTTGTTATTTGCATATTGCTTGTTGTTACGAACTTTATTTTTAGGCGGATCTAAAAGTTGTTTGTGTTGTGTACATGTTAAGCATTATCATTATGAGTTAAGTGGATGGTGTTTTTGTATCAGATGAATTGTAATTGTTCCCCAAAGAGGTTTTTTCTGCTGATGCGGTAGTGTTTCTCTGTATTTTTTAGTGAGCGCAGCGTAACATTTTTTTCCGCAGTAACTTTGGACCCACAGTGCATCACTTCCTAAACAAAAGCTAAAGCAACGTTTTCACGAGAATAACAACAAAAGTTAGATCAATATAATAAACTTCATTAAGATCAGCCCTGTTATTTTCAGGCTTTGGTGTGGTAATGCAACATGCATACGACGTAATGACATCAGAGTCTAGATTCACCGAATGTCACCTGTGGTGTAACGAGCCCGATCTAAATTTAAAGTGAAAAGATACCTGCTCTCGCCTTAACGGTCGCACCTTTAACATATTATGCAGCTTAAGCTACGGAGAGCTAAAACAACTGTTTGATGGGTTGCTCATATTAACTTTCACAGTAACAATGATTTTAATTTATGGCATCCTACGATTTGATCTGAAATAAAGAAAATCAGTTCAGAAAGTAATACACAAACAAACAACAAAGAATCTGAGAGGGAACCAAATAGAAAAAAAGTTTAATTTTTTCATTAGGTAAATTTACTTGGAACAAACAACACATGTAATGGGTTTTCCGTTTTCATATGGCGGGCATTTCAAACTTCCGCAATGCGCACGCACGCCATACAGCAGAAAACTGTATTCGTCATTTTCTGAACCAGCATCCATAAACTCAACGTTTTCATCCACACATATGTAAGTTGTAGTATGCGCATGCCTAATATAGCTTCCCGAAAGATATCCATGGTACTGTTCTATCCATCCTGGTAGACATCTATTTCTTCCAGGGATCATTAACAAACTAGCGCCATCTGTAGGTGAACAGACGGCGCATGGCACGTCCTTGTCGAAACTTCCGGATCCCCAGAAGTTGTTTTGGTATTCTGCACCTCTTATTTCCGCCATGGCATCCTCTGGTTGCTTAGATCCCCAGATGACGTCATGCACCATACAAAGTGGGTTAGCAGCGCCTCCTGTCTGGGAATCAGCGGAACCACCTATCTGACCTGCACAATATAAAAGTCGCCTGATATTATAATCTGCTCATTTAATTTGTTTGTGGAATTTCATCCATCATGCTCATGATTTCTTGACTAAAATGTATATATTAAGGTTATATGAACTGTATATATTTAGGTTGTCTTACCTGTATATATTAAAGTTGTCCCACCTGTATATATTAATTAAGGTCTCACCTGTTTATATTAAGGTTGTCTCACTTATTTATATAAGGGTTGTCTCACCTGTATATATTAAGGTTATCTTCCTTGTATATATTAAGGTTGTCTTACGTGTATATGTTAATGTTGTCTCACCTGTATATATTTAGGTTTTCTCACCTGTATATATTAAGGTTATCTAAGATGTATATATTTAGGTTGTCCCATCTGTATATATTAAGGTTGTCTCATCTGTATATATTAAGGTTGTCCCATCTGTATGTATTAAGGTTGTCTTATCTGTATATATTCAGGTTGTCATGCGTGTATATATTAAGGTTGTCTTATCTGTATATATTAGTTGTCTCATTTGTATATATTAAGGTTGTCTCACCTGTATATATTAAGGTTGTCTCACCTGTATATATTAAGGTTGTCTCACCTGTATATATTAAGGTTGTCTCACCTGTGTATATTAAGGTTGTTCTCACCTGTGTATACTAAGGTTACCTAGCCTGTATACTAGTATATTAAGGTTGTATATATAAATGTTGTCTCACTTGTATATATTAAGGTTGTTCCACCTGTATACATTAAGGTTACCTCACCCTTCTCATCATGGGCGATACAAAGAAACTGAATTGACGACGGATTTTTCCGTTATTTCCTGATCATGACAAGGAGCGCACGGCGGGTGTGACCGGTCAGCAGGGGATTTTCACTCCTCCATGGCACCTGATCTCACCTCTGATGTTTCAGAGATCCGTGTTAATTTGTTCTGCTCCTATCTTTATTGTTTTAAATGTACTTTGAGAGAAAATACTCTTCGTTATCTCCATATTCTTCTGTCTATATTAAGATTGTCTCATCTGTATATGTTAAGGTTGTCTCACCTGTATATATTCAGGTGTCTCACCTGTTTTGACATGTATTAAGGTTCTCTCACCTGTATATATTAAAGTTGCATTGGCACCACACCCGTGTTTTCCCCACCTCACATAAGTAGGTTTTCCTTGGGAAAGAAGACAATTCAATTTCATTAATCGAATAAATATTCTAATTTTTTCTACTTTTAAATTAAGACAAATAAGAATTGAAAACTGTGATTAATTAATGTTCATTCATAATTTTATACATTATTGCAGCAAAGGTCAGATAAATAGTTCCAAAATTAAAAATTTACTGAAAATACATTGCATTATTAGAGCGTACTTCTTTATGTCAAACAAATAGATTCTTAGAGAATCCAATTCAACAGATGCAAAAGCAGCATGATTTAGTCGGAAACATTTCAGCTTTATCAATTTACAGGTTAATTGTCCAATTAATTATAAATTCAATGCACTACAGTGCCAAATCAAACAGTTAATCAATGAATATGGCAAAAAGTAAGTAGGTGAATATTTTTCTAAATAATTTAATTTTAATTGTAACACGTCATTTGATTGGTTGGACGGTCTTATCCATTTTTATGCCCCCGTAAACGAAATTTCCAGGGTATATAGTTTTTGTCGTGTCCGTCTGTCTGTCTGTCTAGCTGTCTGTCTGTCTCTCTGTTTGTCTGTTTGTCCGCAAAAACTTTAACCTTGTCCATAACTTTTGATTTAGTAGAGCTGCGACTTTTATATTTCACATGTGTATTCCTTGTGAAAAGACCTTTCTTTAGGTACCACCAAATTTGACCTTTTGACCTTGACCATGGAATTTGACCCATTTTTACACAAAAAATTCAAATTTTTAATTGGCCATAACTTTTGAACAGTAGATACCAGGACATTTAAACTTCATATATATTTTCTTTGTGGCAAGACCTTTTACTGGATACCACCAACCTTGACCTTTTGACCTTGACCTTGGAGATTTACGTAATATTGAAAAAACTTTAACCTTGGCAATAACTTTTGATCAGCAAGGGCTAGAGCTTTCATACTTCACATATGTAATCCTTGTGAAAAGACACTTCATTGGATACTAAGACCTTTCATTCGATATCAAGACCTTTGACCCTTTGACCTAGACCTTAGAGTTAACCTTGGCCATAACTTGTGAACGGTTAGGGCTAGAGCTTCCATACTTCACATATATCTTTTTTGTAACAAGAGCATTTATTGGATACCACCAACCTTGACATTTTGACCTTGACCTTGGAGGTTTTCGGACTTATGAAAAAACATTAACCTTGGCAATAACTTTTGAAGAGTAAGGGCTAGGGCTTTCATACTTCACATATGTAATTCTTGTGACAAGACCTTTCATTCAATACAAAAAACTTTGAAATTCTGACCTTGATCTTGGAGTTTAACGTTCTAATATAATCTTTTTAACCTTTGCCATAACTTTTGAATGGTTAGGGTTAGGGCTTCCATACTTCAAACATGTGATCTCTGTGGAAAGACCTTTCATTGGATACCAATAACCTCGACCTTCTGACCTTGATCTTGAAGATTTCTGTACTTATGAAAAAAATTTAGCCTTGCCATAACTTGGGAACAGATGGTGATAGGGCTTTCATGTTTTACAATTGTATTTCCATTTAGGAGACCCTACTTTGGGTACCAATATATTAAATTTGCATTTAAGAAAAGTTTAATCTTCACAGTGTTGCCATACGGGGGCATCAGTGTTTCACAAACACATCTTGTTTATGACATAACTTGCCTACGTCACAGTGAGTTACGTCCAAAACGTATAACTCTGCTTGACGTTAACTTTTAAAATATGCGATATTTAAAGCATTTTTTTTTGAAGGAAAAAAAAACCCGTCTCATTGTCTACATTGAAATTAAATTATACGGAATGAAGCTTATTTCAACTTATGTTATACAATATAACATAACTTGGGGCAGTTTACGCTTCTTAATAAACCGCTTTGCCTTCAAATAAGCTTCATTCCTTAATTAATATATTTAACATCCTTGGACTCATTGGTTCTCGAGATGACGTTTTATAAAAAGCTTTATACGAATTGATCAAGCTATTTCTTAATTAATAAGAAATGAATTCAATTTCACAGAAAGCGTTCTCTTAAGATTAAAAAACTTAAATTTAAAATTACATATTAAAAAATAATCAAAATTTTCTTCAAGAAGTTAAAATATTTAACATTTATTCTTAAAGATTCCATGTTTCCTTTTTTATCAATTGTCTGAACATCTTGTTTGAGACACACCCACTCTGAATACATGGCTGTTCAGATAGAGAGGAGGAGACTATATAAGTATCTTTGTTTCTTACCTGTACTAGAATGTGTCAGTTTACTAATGGAAGCCTCGGCTTGGTTAAGTTTGCTTGTCATACTCTGGACTTTTTGCTCTAACTGTTGGAGGCGCTGTTCAAACAAGGCTGGGTCATTTAGTAGAATCCGTCCGTCACGAAACTTTCCCTCCTCATCGATATGACTTGACGTTATTTCTCCAGTCGCATACGAAACAATAAATACTAAAATGGAAGTTGATTATTTCTTATCTTACAATCAAAGAACAATGTCATATACTTACAGATAGTAGTCGCTAGTTTAGTGGGAAATACATACCACTTTTATCGAATGTGTCTTCCATCAATTCACAACCTACGGTCAATAAATCCAAGCACGGGTCAATAAATCCACAGAGGGGTCAATAAATCAAAAACACGCACTCATTAAATTTAATGGAATGAATTTAATTTTTGATGGAATCTTTGTTTTATAATATTAATTGGAAAATTTTCACTTTTCACTTTTTACACAACCATTCACCAAGATAAATTAAAGACCAGGCTTTTTGAAATCATTGACAGCTGCTTTTTCAATAAAAATGGAACTCGTAAATATTCTTACCTGGTCATTGGTCATTTAAAAAATTATTTCGTTAAAACACATTTTGATTGCACACACAAGTACTCTGAAGTTGACATAAAAAATGTGCTTGAGTTTCTTATTGACCATATCTACTTTGTTTTTGGAGATCAGGTCTTCCAACAATCTATTGGAATCCCAATGGGTATTAATTGCGCTCCGTTATTAGCAGACCTATTTCTGTATTCATCTGAAGCAGGGATCCTAAATAACCTGATCTCAAAAGACGTTTTTCTGCTGATGCGGTAGTGTGTCTTTGTATTTTATGCAGCTTAAGATACGAAGAACTCAAAAATCTGTTTGATTGGTTTCTTATACGTTAACTTTCACAATAACAATGATTAATTTCTGGCATCTAAAAAAAGTTTATTAGTGATTTATCAGTGATTGTCTTATGTAACAGTAAAAAATAAACAAATATAAATTACTTTTTACAATTTGAAAATTAAAATTGAAGGGATAAAATAGAAAATACGCTTTAATTTATTTTTTCATGCAACAACTTTACTTGGAACAAACGACACATGTGATTGGTTTTCCGTTTTCATATGGCGGGCATTTCAGACTTCCACAATGCGTACGCACACCATACATCAAAAAACTGTGTTCGTCATTTTCTGAACCAGCATCCATAAACTCAACGTTTTCATCGACACATATGTAAGTTGTAGTATGCGCATGTGAGACTGCGTTTGCTGATAAATATCCATGATACTGTTCTTTCCATCCTGGTAGACATCTATTTCTTCCAGGGATCATTAACAAACTAGCGTCATTTATAGGTGAACAGACGGCGCATGGCACGTCCTTGTCTAAACTTCCAGTTCCCCAGAAGTGGTCCTGGTACTCTGCACCTCTGATTTCAGCCATGAAGCCTTCAGGTTTGTTAGAGCCCCAGATAACGTCATGCACCATACATAATGGGTTAGCAGCGCCCCCTGTCTGGGAATAAGCTGAGCCACCTACCTGACCTGTACAAGATAAAGATAACCCTGATGAAATAATTTCTTGCAAATTTTATTTATTTTTAAAATCATAATCCTACTTCATGTGGCTTTAAACTTCAACTTGTAAGGAAAAAATTTTTCTTACTTGAGATATGCGATGAGTTTGCTCTTACCTGTATAGATCAAGGTCGCATTGGCTCCACATCCGTGTTTGCCCCACCTCACGTAAGTAGGTTTCCCTGAGTAGAGTGGCAGAAAATCAATTTTAATTTGCAAAATACCTTTTTACACATGCAAACACACAATATTTTATGTAGGATTTGAAACGTTGCGAATTTATAATTAAACCATATTTTCAACTCAACCGCAAGCTAACAAGCCTACTTCTATTAAAATAACTTTGAAAAATGTGATATAAAAGAAGTATCATAACTTGGGAACCAGTTCAGTTATACAATTTTTAAAGCCGAAAGTTTCAAAGGAATCCCCTTCTCATTCCTAACGAAAAAAAAAATTGAAGCCTTGCCCTTGTTTCGTTTTTTAACCCTCTTCGAGATATCACTTGTGTTTCAAGAAAACAATCACGTATTTTGTTTGCATTTACCTGTACTGGAAGACGTCAGTTTACTAATGGCCGCCTCTGCTTGGTGAAGTTTGCTGGTCACATCTCGAAGGTTTTGCGTGGTTTGATGTAGTTCTGACGTCAAGCTCTGGATTTCTGACGTCATACTTTGGATTTTGTGATCCATCTGCTGAAGTCTCTGGTCAAACAGGGAGGGATCATTTAACAGAATGCGCTTGTCACGAGTTTTATCCTCTTCAGATACATCATTTAACGCCCGTATTCCGACTTGATGCCAACCAATCACTACTATGATGTAAGTTATTCTAAACGTCAACATTTTATACTCTTATTCAGTCGCGTCACTTTCACCAATTCCTTATCTTCAAATCATTGTCCAGGGTTTTATAGACAGTATAGATAAAGTATTGATAGTGCGATACTAGTATTTCATATTGCAAAATATTCGTTACTTTTAATCATAAGCTTAAAAAAGGATGTACATTAAAACGAGAAAAAAAAATAATAAGAAACTTTAACATGGTAGATAGCTGATGGTACCAATATAGGTTTCTGGAGGTAACGCTGATAAGAAACGGAGAACATATGTGTATGTTTCCTTTTTGAGTAAATTTGCCAAGGATAGGTTAGTACGAGTGTCCTTTTCCCATGGTTATGTTCCCTATTCGTGAACATGAAGGTTTGTTGTCTTGGGGATACCAGAAATTTGGTGTTGCTAGTAAAATCGGAAATACTTTTCCGGGTCAAATTTCTTGAAATAATAAAATCAGAGAAGGTATAAATTATGTATTTTTAAAAATTAATCATTGCTTTTTATAAAAGATTTGATTGTCATTTTTATTCTAAATATTCCTGGACATAGAAATTTGATCCCATGATTTCTGATTCAAAATATACAGGCATCTGATGTTTTGGAGGTCCGTGTTTGCTCTGCTTTTGTTTTGTATTGTTTTATGGACTTTAATATTGAATACAGTTTATTATCTCCATATCCTTCATTATATAAACTTTCTGTAAAACAAGACAGGTCGTTTTATAACAAACGATCAATAATGAGCAGGCGCATAGAAAAAGGGACGGGGCTCTCTCCAGTGTTCACTGAAAGGTGATTACATTTATTTATAGCATCAAATAAGGGTTCTTTATAGAAGTAAACGTATAAAATTTGGTATATAAAAATTGAATCATACCCCCTAACCTTTTTTGGGTTTTAATTTTTTTTCATTCAAGTTGATCCCCCTCCTGCTACTCTAACAACGAGATTCGTCCCTCATTATTGTTTTATCGACAAAACAATTAGATTTAGATAAATGAAATCTCAGCCACAAACTTACTCAGGTACAATATACTATAGGGTTCTACCACTTGCATCCAACATAGATAGAAAACGTCAACAATTTATTTTTCAAGCATTTATTTTTGTTTTTAAACAGTCAAGTTGGTAACAGTCAGTAGTGTATTATTGTGATCTTTATGACTAGATGTATCACACGAAGTGGCATTTCAACCGGAAGTAGGCGGTGTCACTGAAAACAAAGAACCAGTACAGTCATCAACAATTATAGCAGAAAGAAATTTTACTGAATCATATTATTTCACTACTTTGATTGTAAGCCATCTAACAATAACACGTTGGCAATATACGTTTTTCAATCTGTCTGTTTGTCTGCCTGAACCGAGATTTTTGCAAATGTAAGGTCAAAGTTTACTTACAACCACAGGTTGAAGACACAGATAGGACGAAAGGTAATTTTGTCAAATTTTAATTACTATCACACAGTAGTAGTCACAGACAAAAGTTAAAGGGGTCAAAGTTTACTTACTGCCACACAGGTTGTAGTCACAGATAGGACAAAAGGTCACCATATCAAAGCTTCCACAAGCTACCGGACAATTAGTTGGGAAAGGTGGACAACCTGTAAAAAAAGTAGAGATTTTCCCAATAAAAAGTAAGATGACCAAAAAAAAAATTCATATGGAACAAACTGTTGATAAATTCCTTTCAAGGTGTGATGACAGGTCTAGCTTATGTTTTTAAAATTGAATGCTTAAAATTGTTTATATCTATCCCTTATATTGCTGGATGTTTCTGCAAAAATCAGCAACTTATATAGATGCTTTGAATCGTTTCTATCGTTTTCCTGAGGTGTCGTGCCGTGTTTTGCAATTGGATGTTCAATGTACGTTTGAGCTCGAATACTGCTTTTTATCTCCAAATACCTCACTGTGTTTTGCTTTTTTTGGTTGAAGTTAGTACTTGTGATTTTGTGCTGTATCTCTCTTTTTGTGTTGATATGTATACATTGTGCTTTATTTGTACAATGACTTTTGATTCAGAAGACTTGTAAGCTTTCAGAGTTATAATTATGCGCTCTTTTTCAGTTAATAAAGTCGTACTTAAAGTATAGAAGACTTTGTTGTTGTTGTTTTTGTTGTTGATCAAAGCACTTGATTTCCTAATCTAACTGTTCCGTTTTTTTTACCTGTGACTTACCTGTAGTTGTAGGCATTCCTGTTGTTGATGTCTTGACTGTTGTTGTTTTCAATGAAGGCGGCACAGTTATTTTTTGTGTTGTTTTTAATTCTGGCGGCATGGTTATCTTAATTGTAGTGGTTGTCGGTGTTGTTGTCGTTGTCGGTGTTGTTGTCGTGGTCGGTGTTGTTGTCGTAGTTCGTGTTGTTGTAGTTGTTGGTGTTGTTGTCGTGGTCGGTGTTGTTGTAGTTGTCGGTGTTGTCGTTGTGGTTGGTGTTGTTGTCGTAGTTGGAGTTGTTGTCATGGTTGGAGTTGTTGTCGTGGTTGGAGTTGTTGTCGTAGTTGGTGTTGTCGTGGTCGTGGGAGTTGTTGTCGTGGTCGGTGTTGTCGTCGTTGTTGGTGTTGTCGTCGTTGCTGGTGTTGTCGTCGTTGTTGGTGTCGTCGTCGTCGTTGGAGTTGTTGGGGTAGTCGTTGTTTTTAGGGTTGTTGTTTTTGCGGGAGTGGTCGTTGTTTTGAGGGTAGTTGTTTTGTGGAAGTTGCTGCTAGATGAGTGGTTCGTTTGGGTCTGGCTGTTGTTTGTATTGTTGGTACTACTCGAATTGTTACTATTATTAGAAGTGTTCATGGTGTTAGAGGTGGAGGTATTTGACGAGGTCTTGGAAGTTGTGGAATTATTAGAGTTGCTTTTGGAATTATTCACGTTGTTTTGTGAGTTATTGCTTGAAGTGTTAGAATTGCTTGAAGAGTTAGTTTTAGAGTTGTTAATGTTATTAGAGGAATTTTTGCTGGAAGTATTCATGGAATTAGAGGAGTTGTTATTAGAATTGCTGACTGTGTTAGAGTTGCTGTTTTTCGAACTATTCATGTTATTTGAAGTGTTATTTTTCGAGGTATTCATGTTATTTGAGATGTTATTGCTGGAAGTGTTAGTAATGGTCGAGGAATTATTCGAAGTGTTCGAACTGCTCGATGAGTTTTTGTTGGACGTGTTCGTGCTATTGGAAGAATTATTGTTTCCGGAGATGTTATTTTTAGATGACCCGTTATTCGAGCTGTTACTGTTAGTATTGGAACTGCTATTCTGCGTGTTGTTGTTGTGAGAAGAACTGCTATTTGAGAAGTTATTCTGTGAGGAGCCGTTATTTGTAGTATAGCTGTTTGAGTGTGAGTAGTGCTGACTGCTGTTGGACGTATTGTGAGAACTGTGATGACCATGGCCGTGAGGAAGGCTGCTGTTGGAATTGCTGCCATTTTGTGAGGAACTAGTGCTGCTACTACTGCTGGAGGAGGAGCTGCTCTGGGATGAGCTGCTGTTAGAGAAATTGTTGCTATGAGAACTGGTGCCATTGTGAGGATGTTTGTTGTGGTGGTGGTTGTTGCCATGATGGTGGTTGCTGTTGGTCGTATTTTGGTTGCCACTGTTGCTCGAGAAACTGCTTGAAGAGGAACTACTGCTAGAGGAGGAACTGCTGCTAGAATAGCTAGAGCTAGAGGAACTGCTACTGGTGAAGGTGTTGCTATGAGAGGAAGTGTTGTTTGTGAAACTGCTGCTGTGATTTGAATTGTTGTTTGAGGAATTATCATGTTTAGAATTGCCGCCATTAGAGTGATTGTTTTTAGAGGAGTTGCTCTCTTGTGAAGTACTCGAGGTTGCTGAATTTTTCGCTGAGGAGGAAGCGGCGGTAGATGTTGCGCTTATTTTAGAGGTTGTGCTCTTCTGAATAGGAGTAGTGGTTGTGGTGTGATGGGGCCGTGATTTTGTCGAGGTACTGGGCTTTGTTGTAGTGGTTGTTGTTGTAGTCAGGTGTAGTCTTTTAGTTGGTTCAGTCTTTACAGTAGACGTTGGTTTTTTTGTAGTAGTAGTAGTAACTTTAGTCGTAGTGGCTTTGGAGGTTGTAGAAGTAGTTGAGGTAGGAGTAGTTTTTGTTGTAGAAGATACTGTTGTAGTTGGGTTTGTTTTTGTCATAGTTTTCTCTGTTGGGGTGGTTTGAGGGGTGGTGGTAGTTGTTTGAGGCGTGGACGTAGTGGTTTGAGGGGTAGACGTAGTTGTTTGAGGGGTGGTGGTAGTTGGTATGGGGGTGGTTTCCGGAGTTGTCACAGTTGTACTAGTGGTAGAATGAGTACCATGATGAGCGGGGTCTTTACATGGACATGGGACATTTTCTGTCGTCGTTTCTGGAGGGTTCGTTGTTGTAGTTACAGGGGGAGGGGTAGAAGATGGGGGAGAATTTGTCATAGCCATAGGGTTCCAGCCGATAGGCATTGGTTCTCTCTGTCCACAAGTAGAACAGCCACTGTTAGGAATATTCAGCATCAACTGAAGCATGATGCCTTTGTCCTTGCAATCTACGTAAAAATCAAAATATTAAGGCATTATAAGAAATGTATAGAAATAACAAACAGTATTCAAGCTCAAAGTTTCATTCAATAAATACAGATCAGTGGCAGAGCAAATGCGGACTTTTCAAACATAAAAGGTGCCATTCCCATGCCTGCTCGTTTTCGTTTTATTAAAATTTAAGCCAATGATTAACTTTCAGATAACAGACATTGGAATTGAAAAATGACATTATGGTTTACAAATTAAGCAACTACAACACGTTCTTGATTTACCGTGTTATATAAATTACTATGTGAGGTGATTTCTTAAAAGTTAATAAGATACAGATATATGCGTGACACTCTAGTTTGTATGGAATATGGGTATTGTGAGGACCTAACACACAAAGAATTTTGTTAGACATATGTTTTTTTAGTTTTACATGATATACATGTATTGCATTTCTTTATATACAGGAAAAGGATTAGATACAATAATAGTTGTTAAGATGTGTTATTTCATTGTTTCAAATGCATAAGTATTTCTTTTCTTTTGACAAGAGATGAAGTGAACTCTTACTTTCCTTTACTGGACTGACATACTGCGGTACAGATGCACCGGAACCCATCTGTTGTTTGTCCTCCCCTTTAGAAATGTAAAAAAGAAAATCAGAATATATTAAAAACGAACTTTTAAAATTCCAAGAAGAGGCATTTAAATCAGGCCAATCTATTTCTATTTCTATTGTGTTTTCTTCTCTATGAAAATTTGCATAATATAGATATGAAGAAATAAACTCATTCTTGCAGAACTATTTCATCATTTCTTCATAATTAAAAAAAATCTATAAATTTTGCGCTACACACAGCCAACAATTAGTAGAATGATAACAAAAGCCAAAAGTTAAATCGTATTTCACGTTAGGCCAGTTAAAAATGTCTAGCAAAAGTAGTACTTACCCGTACAAACAAAACATCCGGACGAGAAGTCGTATTTCACGTTAGGGCAGTTAACGCTGACTGGAGCACATCCACCTTGTCTAGACAGAGTAAATCCTGGAATTATAGAATTTTTCATATTTAAAAGATAAATCTAATGAATAGCAATCAGGTTCCTAACTAACTCTTCAGTTGGGATACGGTGCCTAGGAGGAGTGAGCATCCCCTGTTGTCCGGTGACAACAGTCGTGAGGCCTATATTGACAGGACAGACACAACATTCCAGTGTTGAATTCGATTACAAATTAAAGCATAACCATTGCTATTTAATAGGTTTTTCAAATATGACCCTTTGATTCTGTACGTTATTTATGCATCCGATGTCTTACAAAATGTGCCCATCAAACGAGGTTAACTTTTCTCTGATGTAAAAATATTTATCAGTAGCCTGTCTTTGTTTTGTTGATTGATTAATTGTAGTTGGGTCATGCTCTTGGGTAAAAATATTAAAAGTAAACATTGATGAATCAAAGAAAAATAAATAATAACAACGAAGGAAAGGGGCACCTCTGAATGATAGCTATCATCTTAGTTAAAAAGAAATTAGTCTATTTGAGTTTTAGCGCCGAATCAAGAAAATAGGTAAATTTAACTTATACTAGACTATTCTGGAGTCAAATGAAACATATGGAGATAATGAAAATATTCAAGATCAAAAGTTCATAAATCAAACAAAATGGGAGCAGAGCAAAAACTGATCTCCAAAACATCGGAGGTGGGATCAGGTGCCATTTAGGATTGAGCATCCCCTGCTGACTGGTCACACCCGCCGTGTGCTCCTTATCATGATCGGGGAATAAGGGAAAATCCGTCGTCAATTCAGTGTATAAATAAAGGACTTGCAATGATTATGAAAAACATCAGTCAGTATTTGACTCAATGATCAATGAGTAATTGTATTTCCTGACAAGGTCATCGTATCGACCATAGAACTTACAAAATGATGACTTTAAACGAGACTGCTGAAATTCTTGTTTCATCAACTTGTTTGTCAAATATTTACAAGGTAAACTGAGCATGTAATTCGTAAGCAATTAAACAGATAGCTGTGGTTAAGGATTCAATATGCAATTTAGAAAACACATTTAACATGACATACAAAGAAAACTTAAGGACACGCGAAGGATTAAAAAAGGTGATCAGCATCTATTTAATACAACTTGTCATCTTCTCTATAACAAGATGCAAGACTAATTAAAAAAAGGGAAATTGTATCCAATGAAAAGGAAAATTACGAGTATTTCGAAAAGAATCAAGAGACAAGAAATAAAATAAAATTAATTAAAATTAACGTCGGATATTGTCGGGAATCAAAGAAGCTAACGTCCTAATTAAAAACTAAACTATCAATCAACACATATTGATAGTTTGTTCATCCCTCCATCAACAATAAATAAGCTTTAAAACCAAGATTGAGCAAATTTAAGGAATTAGTCATAACATGTTTACATCAACCACTAAACAAAGGGTAAAGAAGATCAGAGACCCAAAGATAATGCCATTAGTAGACACTTTTGTATTGGGTGTTCTGTAACCGGAATACAGTGACCAACTGAGTAACCAATGTAAAACTCCAATAGAAAAATAATGAATTCTCCCCTTACGTCTAGTACTCTGTTTACGGAATACACTAACCACTAGAATTACCAATGTAAGACTCCAGTAGACAAATAATGAATTCTCCCTTACCTCTCGTGTTTTGTATCCGGAATACACTAACCACGAGAATTACCAATGTGAGACTCCAGAGGGACATGATGAAGGGTTAGCGGTATCTATCGAGTGACACCGTTCCTCCATAAGGGTCAGGTCTTATGGCGGTAAGATGGCGGTATCAGGCGCGCGCCAGTACGCTATGCCCCCTACCTATTGATACGGCGTCTTGATAAAGAGACCAGCTGTTTAATGTGATATAAAGCACTTACTGGTCATTTGGTGGACTGGTCGAAAGTTAAAAACATATTATCAAGTTCGAAGAAATAAAATTGTTAATATATATTAATAATATAGTCGGTACATTGATCTTATGAAATGCAATCTATCATAATGTCAATTTCTAATGAAATATTGCATATCAGCTACATTCTCTTTTATTCTTAGATATATAAGCATATGAGATCTTGAATAAAATTCAATAAATCACACATTAATACTTCAACCGAGTTTTTGTTTAATGAGTTATAATTAGGTAATCAGGCGACAAGGGATATTCATTCCTTCATTGCACCTGATTCCGCTTTTGTTTTTGAAGGCACATTCTTTGTAAATGTAAATCATATAAAGTACCATGTTATCTAATCGCTAGAGGGCCAAAGGTCTTCAATCGGTCTTCTGATAAACAGTGCGACCAATCACTTCTATTTTAAGCCTCTGTGTAAACTGTATATGAAGTGAAAGCATTAGATTCTAATTAAAGGTCATCGTGACTTTCGTTTTGGTTCAACACTCTGAGTGCCGAAAATGCTAGGACTATAAAAATTTGATGCTTCATCGCCACTTTTTTCTTTAAAAAATCAGATTAAAACTTACTTCAAACTTAATTTCTTATCAGGTCTCATTATTTAGTTGTATCTTAAAGGAACTTGGATAAGTTTTTACCCAACTCATTCTTTCATGTATACATCATGTCCTTAAATGAAACATATGGGGATAACGAACAGTATTCAAAATCAAAATGTCCCTTAAAGAGTACAATATAGAAGCAGAGCCAACACAGACTTCCAAAACATCGGAGAAGGGATCTGGTGCCCTGGAGGAGTAAGCATCCATTGCCGACCGGTCACATCGTGTGATTCTTGTTATAATCGGCAAATAATGGAAAAAATCGTCGTCAATTCAGTGAATGAACAATCGACTAACATTTAGTATAAAAAAAGTCAGTCAGCATTGACTTAATGATGAATTGTATTTGATGATAATATCCTTTGATCCACCATAGAATTTACGAAATGACGACTTCAAACGAGACTGCTGATATTCTTGTTTTATCAACTTGTTTGTCCATAATTCACCTCGGTTTAGAAATCGTTCAGACGTATACCATGCTCTTGCGTATCAAATCAACTGAGATATATATACTCCGTATGCAGGTGTTGAAGATATATTGCTGCATAAGTAAGGGAAGTTTACGATAGAAAAGGTAAAGTCATCAAGTTTATCATTGATCTTGGTTGTTAAATCACCATTAACGTCTTTTTCAAGTAAAATATCCAAATATGAAAAAGATGTGTCCGACTCTGCAGTATCGTTTATCTCAAACTCACTGGGATATCGTATTGACATCATAATGTAAATTGTTAATTGCATTTACGTCGTCGATATAGCTTAATGTCGAGTTAAAGGCCAAAGCCTAGGCTTTCGTATAAATTATGCCTCATTTGAATACAAAAATAGGTCTGCAAGTAACAGGGTGCAGAATGTTTCCAACAATAAATGGATTGAAATAATTCAGCGAATGACTAATGACCAGGTAAATAAATTTATGAATGCCAATTTTTATTTAAAAAGCACCTGTCAATGATATCAAAAAGCATGGAATTTAATTTATTGTGTGGAATTGTTGTGTATAAAGTTGAAAAGTCATAAGTTTTTAAGCTGTTGATTTTCCTGAAATCTTGTGATTTCAAATTGTATAAAAGTTTCATGGAAGATTTAAATATCTAAATCTATATCTGATTTATATACCTTTTCTTTAATATATTGTTGCACAGTACTTTTGAAGTTTTTTTTTCATTCACAAATGTAAATATTATAGTGAGGAGTAAAGAAAGAGGCTTGGCTGAACATTTATTGGAACTCACTCTGTATCATTGTTAAGATTCTTTTCATGGTTTGGAATTTTATATATAAATGATAGTTTGAATTCATTCTGGTTCTTATAATATTAAAAATATACAAAATTAACAGGTTTCTTAAAAATTTCCTCCTTAGTGAGGGAACAATAAGTATAGTTAGGATTACCACTTGCAGTATTAAATCCAAGTTCCTTCAAAGTACAAGTTATATAGTTAGCCATGTAAGTAATGGTTGTAAGCCGAAAACTGTCCATTATGTCAGATATTAGACGACCCGAGGCGCCTTAGCGCCATGGAGAGTCTAATATTTATCCGCATTGCGACATTTTTTTTATATATATATACTACGCATGCGTAAAAGTTAGTTCTAAATTCTTGACAATTTATTCATTTTATAACGCAACGACCACTGAAGACGACAGATATTTTAACTTTGAAAAAAAGACCTTCAGCATCGGGTGTTTTGACGATGCCATTTATCGATTTCACCAAAATGCTTCAGTTCAAGTTTTCTACTGTGAAATCTGGATATATATTCCTATGTTTCGGAATTTGCAAGAAACAGTTTCTCATTCACAGGTAATTTTTCTAAAGCAACAGAATTTCAAGGATTTTACTCCAACCACTCTTCAAGCATTTTTATGAAATTGGGAGATTATTTCTGAATTTTTTATTGCAACAGTTTCTCTTCTGTTCGCAGGTTTTAAACTCGGATTGATTTTACTCCAGCCACTCCTTAAAACAACGGGAGAAACTCGCTCAAACAACGCGGGACTAGGTGGACAAACGGAATTCCGTAAGAGAATTTTGTGTTAAAGGTGGAAAAAATGGATATTTAGATAAGCAACAAGCCTAAGGTTGTGTGTAAGAAAACGCATGCTTCTGAGTCTTCTTTTGTTTCCCTTGGATTCTATATATGTTCCGTGGAAAAATCATCGTAAAATACATCCAACTATAGCAATGACGGAGAACTTAGAAAATTTATGATCGGAGCCGCGGATGCGTCTACAATAATGAATTTAATGCGAGACATTCAATTCACTGTGGATAATTTGTGCCATTTCCAGTAGGATTTTTGTGAAATATTAGCATTTAACGCCACAAATTTCGTACATTATTCATATTTAATTGTTTGATTTGTCATTGCCTTTTAAGTGAAGTTTATTTATTTGCCTTGGCCTTTGTTTTCATTTCAATTTTACCTGTACCTGTCGAATAGGTTGAATCTTATTGGACACCTACAGGTAACTTATTAGACGAGTGCAGGACAATAACGAATTTATTGAACAAGAATTAACAAAAGATGACGTCACAAAAATGATTTAATGATATAATATAATCAGCCTCACAAATGTTGTTACCTGCTTTCTCAGTACGTACTGATTATGTAATCCATCTAGTTCTTTTTTCCCTTCTGGATTATTGAATACAGAATTCTAATTTTTATTGACAAAATAGAATTATCAGGTAAATTTAAATGTTTGTATAAAAGCTGCTGACCCTCATGATTTATTTGAAATCGATGACCTGATGTTGTTTTTTTTAAAATGATCCCCTGGTTACACCAACATAAGCAAGTCCAAACAGATTACATTCTAGCCCGTAGACAACATTAGAAGATTTGTAGTACAGATTTTCGTAGTTCAGATTTTTGATATCAAGAAGATCTATCCAATTAGATTACTGGTGAAAGAAGTGTTTGTATTCATGCAAGATATGAAAATAAAGAACAGTATTTAATCTCAAAATTCCAAAACCAGTACAAAATGAGATCAAAGCAAACATCAGGGATGGGGTCAGGTCCCATGAAGGTGTGAGCATCCCCTTCTGACCGGTCACATCCGCCGTGTGCTCCTTGTTATGATCGGAAAATAACGAGAAAATCCGTCTACAATTCAGTGTGTAGATAATGGACTAACAATTGGTATGAAAAATGTCAGTCAGCATTTGCCAATGATAATTTGCTGACAAGGTCAAAAATTCGTCGTCAGTTCAGTGTGTAGATAATGGATAACAATTAGTATGAAAAACGTCAGTCAGCATTTGATTCAATGATAATTTGCTGACAAGGTCATTGTATCTACAATAAACCTAGTCTGCTCTGGAGAAACAGAACAATCTTAACTTACAGACTTAAAATATCTTCTTACCAATTAGTCTCCCAGTGATAGGTACATGTACATTCAGTGATATTCAAGTAATTATAACAAAAATTTAGTGAAATTACTAATAAAATAACAGTATTTAAGTTCATAGTTCATTCAAAGAACAAAAATAAAGATCAGAGTAAAAACAGACTTTTAATACAGGTGACTTTCAGGAATCATCCCCTGCCGACCGGTCAACCCTGTTATGTGCTCATTGTCATAATCGAGTGAATAGAAAAATCTGTTGACAACTCAGTGTGAAGACAGTCACGGTGGCCTTACAATTTGTATGAAAAAAAAGTTAGTCAACATAAGTCTATTAATAGAACCTTAAAACTTTATTTTCAGTACTTTGTATTTTTGCAGCCTTAAAGGATATATTTAGAAATACGTGATAATATATATTGGGATTTTGGATCATTTTTTTTATGAAAAGCGAGATTCAAAAAATTCTATTTTCGATGCTTAATCCATCGTCGCAAACCACGGCCAAAATGTACGATCTTCTCCCATTCTCGCCGTGGTTGAACGAGGAGAGAATTCTTCGTAGCTCATTAAAATATTGACCAATGCGAGTAAAGCATGGTCGGAAGATGAACTTTATCGCAACCTTTCAATATCCAATCGCAGTAAAGGAAATATTTCTTGTATACTGTTGACGTCAGTTGTGATTTCAATTGCGATGGAAACAAAACTTGCCACTGACTGAATATGACGTCATAATAGAGAGGCGTAAATATTCAAGATTACGACACTTTTTGTGATCAAGCAGCCACGGGTAGGAGGGAGCTATATGCGAACTCCGGACCGTGGCTTGAGACGATGTGCTTAATCAAGAGGCACATTTCAATCAAACAGAAAAATAGACATTTATAATCATTCGTCATGGACACACAAAACATCAACTCAGTTGCCATGGACACACAAAACATAATCACGTCTTACCTTAGAAGGATTGTACAAATATTTATGGTACCACTGCAATATCAAGATGAGCTATCCATAAAAATGTCTGAAGCAAATATTTATATATAGCACTCCAAACAGTATAGTGACTTTAAAGTAATGATTTCTCTAGATGTAATTCAATGGTTGTCCAAAGTTGTATCTTGAACGTGCAATTTACACTGATACTCACGTGAGATAATGGTACCAGCTGTCTGGCTTGTTTAACTTTCAAGGAGACTGTTTGATAAGCACTGTGAAAGCGTGAACAAATTTAATATTTAAAACACATAAAATGCCTTTTTGGTTGTTCGCTGAAAATGAGTTCATTCATTATCCGTTATTTATTTTCAGTAGCCCCCCAACAAAAATGAAATTTAACGAAGCAGTTAAACAACAAAAATTAAAAGTCCACAATGTTTACTTTTCCGCTATTTTTATTCTAGTGATTATCACAAAAACAATATGCGCAGTAATTTTTATCAAATTTGAGACATCTTTGTGGACAACCTCGTTCTACTGCTGGACAAACTGAAAGAGAAAGTGAAAATAGAAATGATAGAAACAGAAACAAAAAACCGTTTTAGTGCACTGGAACCTTTGAACGATATCTATTTTATATATATGAGAATGCATATAACGAAGTATTATTAACATACCATTTTCTTTATCAGGTGTATTCGTTTGGCTATCCGAAACTATTTCTGTTTTGCTTTCTATTGTACAAACGCATTTTGGACAAAAATTTTGATCAAGCTTCAAACACGAAGATTCACAATTTCGAATTTCCTCTGTTATCTTACAGACTGCAAAATACAGGAAGAACAGAAATAAGCCCAGGGGGAAGCATAAAACATGTATAAGTTCTGTGAAAAAAAAGGACACAAAAAGGAAACATATTAGTACCCATTTGAGATGATGTTGGTGCTGTCTCTGTACTAACGTTTGAAGTAATGGCCTCAGTTGTTACTTTGTGTGTCTGTCTGTGAGTACAGGCGCATACGGGACACAAGGCATCAGTCAAAGTTATGCAGTCACTTGGACAGCTAGCATCTAGCGGTGCGCATTCTTAATTTGAAAAAAAAACATGTAATTTCTGACATAATTCTGGTACAATTATTAGATTAAACTTCTTCAAATTTCATTTTTTTTAATCTATTGGATATTTTAATGGATTTTGATGCAATAAAATCATTACCAGTGTGTGACATACTTATATCGGGGTCAGTGGCTTTAAAGGTTTTATTAGAACAGCCACATACAGGGCAGTGTGAGACTGGGTCAATCACGTGACACTCAAGAGGACACGAGGCTCCAACGTCAGCACAATCTGTTAAATAAAAAAAATATATAAAACTGTGTTGTAGTACCACGAAAAAAAAAAAAACTTTATATTTCAAATACCTCGCCGATGGAATACATAACGATTGCAATAAATGACATGGAATACATAACGCTTGAAATAAATGATATGGAAAACATTCTTGAAACATTTTTTTTTGTAATTATTCCGATTCAAAAATCGGTTTTTATAAAATAGAGGTTTCTTACATGAGCTGCTCTATGGAAAAAAATTAATAAGTAAATTTAATTTTAGTAAACATTTAAACATGTAAATTTTTTTTTTTATACTTTTACTCTTTATGTTAAGCTGCTTACTTTTTCCGATACTTTGCCCTCTTTCTGTGTTTTCAGTTTCCTGAGATTTCCCAGACATATATGATACTGGAGGCACTAGAGTTGTCTCCAGTTTTACGTCAGATGAAACGTTTTGAAGACCCGTCACTGGATGTAATGATAGAATGTGCGCTTGTTGAAGTGATGTTTCTGAGGTATTGACTTTATGACCCTTCTCTGATCCGTGTATCATTGGTTCTGTATTATCCATGTTATGTAGATCTCCATTGTTTTCCTCCGAATGATCTTGACCTCCAACGTGAGCTAAAGTGTACAGCACCTCTTGAAGTGATTGATGTTTCTTCATTCCGTCAATTAGAATCCTAAATAAATCCGCTCCTGTTAGATCCATTAAACTTTTTGCACTAGGGTTACTCCCGGTTCTGTTAGTTTCGGTTAACACAGTCAAGCTGGACTTTGAGTCCACATTTCCGCCAATTTTCTCGGGTGTGTTCCCATTTTGACCTTTATTGTTTAAAGTGCCCTTTTGAATATTTCCTTCAGACGTCAATAATGAATTTGTACCAGTCTGTTCTGAAGGTTGGTTCTGGTTTATTTTGATAGCGTTATTCTGATTGGTTGATTGTGTTGAGGTAATAGTTTGACTCTGGTTTATTTTGATACCATTATTTTGATTGGTTGATTTTGATGAGGTTACTTCTGTTGAGGTAGACAGGATTGATGACGTTTTCTGGGAAGGAACAGTTGACGCTGTTGCCTGTTTACTTATGAGAGTTACCGGGCCTTGGGATGATGTACTTTTAGTCATGGTAGATGGCGCTGCAGTAGAGGTAGTAGATATCCTCTCGGTAGGTGGCGCAGTTATTGGCACTTGTAGGGACGATGATGTGCTTTTAGCTGTCGATGTTTGAACTGTCAGAACAAAGTATATAAATTTTATATATTATAGTGTTTTTCACAAACACATCTTGTTTTACTCAATATTTCTCATAAATGTCTACCATAGAGGTGAAAAGTAACCGGTTTATAGCGTCAACTGGTTATAATGTTAACCGGTTTATAGCGTCAACTGGTTAAAATGTTAACCGGTTTATAGCGTCAGCTGGTTAAAATGTTAACCGGTCTATAGCGTCAGCTGGTTAAAATGTTAACCGGTTTATAGCGTCAACTGGTTAAAATGTTAACCGGTTTATAGCGTCACCTGGTTAAAATGTTAACCCGTTTATAGCGTCAACTGCAGCTGGTTAAAATGTTAACCGGTTTATAGCGTCAGCTGGTTAAAATGTTACCATCTACCTTCACAATCACAACGGAAACATCCGCTAAAACCGTCTGTCTTCCAGCACTGTCCCGGGCATGCATAGTTCAGCTCCGGGCACCTTCCTGGTAAAGCAAGGCCAGCAGGTCTGTAAAACTCTTCAAACAGTTTTTAAATAAAATCAATGTTCTTCAAAATCAATTGTTAAAAAAAAAACTGTAATATAAAAGCTTCGACATTTAAACATGATAATTTGAGAGAACGGGGTATTAGAGATACCTTCAAAGCGGATTACTGTTAATGGGTGGACCTTTTGAAGAACAAATATTATCAGAAAAAATATATATGACACTTAAACAGGCTACTGATCCGTAATTATAATTTCTAATTTATGTAAAAAATAAAAGCACTAAAAAAAGATCAATTCCTGAAATCAATCAGAAAAAGAGTATTAACAAGACCATCAACATTTACTAAAGCAAACTGAATAGTTCATATGCTTCACAGAGATTATACCTTTAAAGTCGGGTTCGAGATACTGCCCCTTTTGTTCGATAGAGGACGCTGCACCCATCATAGGCCCACCAAACGAATTAGCGCCAAATGTTCCCATGCCTAGACTCATCCACGGGGACTGAGCGGAAGTCTGTTTTTGTTCATTCGAAGGGTGACTTGACCCCATGTTTCCGGTGAGATATCTACTTCCTGTTTGATAAATCGGGTCATAATCGTGCTTCATTTGTTGTATAGCTCCTTCCATATACGTGTTCATGGAATCTGTTTCAGGGGTAAAATGGTAGCATCAACGTGAAATATATGAACATTGCAGTTGTTTGGACAAAAAAACCCCTAATGTTTCTTTACATAGCAAAAAAATAGGTAAACTCGAATTTTCAACTGTTGGGCTAAGATGCCCCCTCTAAATCATATATATGGTCTTTCGGCCCGGGTCCGACGCCTGAGACAGCATGTACATTTATCTATCGCAGTGTAATTAAGTTTGATGATTATTTCCCTAACATTCGACTTTTACCTCCACACTCGCAGATATAGCATCCATCTTTCACCTTTAAACAAAACTGGGGACACATCACAACCGCCTCACATTTCGAGGTCTTCCGCCGAAACAAAATACTTCCTGTCAATAACGAAAATGAAATTCTTCGTTGATATATATATCGCAGAAACATTGTCAACTCGGCGTTAAACAATATATAATCAATCAGTATATATCGCCAGACAATATATACAAGTATTCAAATTGTAATCTTAGTTTATTTCTAAAATAATACAATATCAATAAAACAATATAAAATTCAAAAGAGAATTTAAAAAAAAAACAAATTAAAATAATAAATAAATCTTATCTTCCTACTATGTGATTCTGCATATCACTCACTCATAATAAAACATTAAAAAATAATTGTAGGAAAAAAAGCAATCTTAGTTTCCTTCATTTGATTTGCTAAATAATGCCTTAAATCGATTTAAAGCTACCTGTCCTTAACAACTACCGCAAATTAATGATATATTGATGCAATCTTAAAAACATTTATTTGGATGCTTTCATATTTTTTCCACAGAAATTCTAATTCTCAATTTCACTGCAAAATATTTGAAAAAAATTCACAAACCTTCTAAAGGTGGAAGCAGAATACACAAAAGGCCAAAAGTAACAGTCCACATCATGAAAATGTAGTCGTTAGTAAAACTTCCCCCTAGCCTCAAGCATATATTTTCATCCAAATTGGGGGGAATTCTCTTTCATAACATGTTTTCAAACAAAATTTAAGTTAAAACATCTTGACTGACTTCTTTAAAAAGAATACTGTATTAGGATTCTATGTTTAGTAATGATAATACACGAAAATTTGATAAAATTACCTAAGGCGCATGCGTGAATTTATGAATGGGAACGTAAATATTTTCACCTGTTGTCCACTCGGATAATGTTAGATAAGCGTTGATCATATGTTGTTCAATGAAATGCACATACCAATCGTGATGTATTTTTAACGAAAAAGATATGATCCCGACCTTTAAGAGGTAACATCGTTAAATTTTGCTTATGAATTTGAGGACCTTGTTATAACCACTACGACTCACATGGTATAAATACCTCGGAATGAATACTCGGAAGTCTCTGGTTTTATCGTACATCTATAACCCCAACCGGAAGTTAATGTATCTTATAAGATGTCTTAATTTTTATCGAGGTAATTTTTGATGAATAAATGAGTGGTTTATAAAGAGGCT
>NW_026932995.1:0-5557 GCF_032062105.1 Saccostrea cuccullata
CACTTTCGTAATCAAAATGTGAGAATTGTCGAATTAAAGGATTAAATCTATTGTTACTGACTTCAATGTGAACTTATGCCTTACTGTGAATGTGTAATATGAATTTTATTGTCAATTATGTCTCTATTGTTGGTTTACATTATTCACAGATGTACAATCGGATTTGTTTTTATTAATGCTTTTTGTTTATTGATATTATTGTACATGTATTTGAAAATCTTTTATTACTTTTATTTGATTTATTATGTCAAGTTGAAGTACATGTAATGCTGATTTTATTGTTATCTATCATGTATGTTTTTCAGTTTCAATTTTTTCAGTGTTTCGCTTAGCTTTGTTTTTTTAGTTAGTTTTTTTTTATTATTTTTTTTTTATTTGAACGGAGTCAAATATTAAGTGGGGGAGAGTTGTAGAGAATTTATATTAGTTGATTGTCAGATTTCGGATTGTTAGCTACTTATTATTAATCTCCCATTTAGCTGTATCACCTTATCTATTAGTAGGCATAGTCAGTTTATTGCCCTTTAATTACAGTGATAATTAGTTAATCACGGGTGGTCCTTGTATATTTTATGTATTGCCTCCCCACTTAGAGGAGGCAGAATTTTCACTCCCCACATTGTGGAGGCTCAGTTTACTATATAAACTAGATACGATCTCGTTGCGAGCAACGAGTGGTCTTCCGTCCGTTTTAGGAAAAGAAACCCACGTAAAATCGAGCTGAAAAGAGATTCAAAATTTTGGTCACAAGGAGGATTGAAACCATGTCGCCAACGCGAATGCGCATTTTTTTTTACTTTTATATCCCCAACGCGCTAACCATTAAGCTATTGGGAATACTGCTCTAAATAGACTTGTGTATACCACGGTACTTTTGCAACAGTTCACCTGTCTAAGAATTATAAAAAGCATTCATAATTTCGCGCCAAACGCCAGGAGTAAATATTTGCGCCTTTTCTTTGGACTGATCTATTAGATAGGTATGATAGCATCAATTAAATTTTAAAAATAAAACATTCTTAGCGCCTTTATTTTATTTTGACGTTAAGAAAGTATATGTAACACATTATACACATTACATATCGTATCTAGCCCAGTTACACTAAAGCAGTGAAACGGAAATTAAGTTTTAAGATTGACTCTCAATTGCAACGTACTACTGTAACGTGTCGGATCTGAGCGGTCAGTAAGTCCGTGCTCGAATTACCGAGTTTTACTGGGGATATGATTGAATGCAATATATACAGATAATAATATGACACCTGCCTGGTGTCTTTAAATCAAATGACCTAAGTGCTTTGTATAATTATATATCTTCAGTTAATACCGGCACCTGCCTGGTGCCATATGATAATTGCCTCACTATACTCGTACAACTGACTATATAAGTCAACATCATTCTATCTGCCTGGTGCCCCTTGATTTAGCCTTTAACATCTGCCTGGTGTATAACTGCTTACCAAGTTGCCTATATAACTTTAGCCAAGTGGCTACAATATACTTACACAGTATGATTTAACTTTGTAAGAGCTTCTCTGTCCTAATGACAGACCTATAGCTAATGCCACACAGCTACATTTTAACTAGTCACTGAGTACGGCAACTTTGCACAATCCTATTTGATCGATAAACCAATTGGTTTCTGTACCAAAGTGCAGACATAAGCCAGTTGGCTGTACTGCCCCCTTGTACCTCAACTTAATCAATGATCATAAGTTATCAGATATCATATTGATAAAATAAAACAGACTGTCTTTCTTTTGGCAACACTATTATTATTTTCTAACAGAACATCATTTATCAATAACACTTGTATAATTCTTTAGTCAATTGACCAATTAATTACAATATTTACATTGATTATCTATTATAATATAAACAAGTAACGGGAGGTAACTCCTCCAACCATTTCACTACTACGTGAGAGTCAAAGTAGTTTTTTACATTTCATGTATCCTTATGTCAGAATGGTTTAATCAAACGCTCAGCTGCCTCCATAAACCCCTACTCGCAAAATGGCGGATTTGAGAGAGACAGCCGCCATTTTGGACCCGCTTCAGATTTTTGAATGCAAATATCTAGACTTTAGATTTAACAACATTCAAACAAATTCAATAGTAAGCATTATAAGGAGGGCTTCTATTACCATACCAAATAAAAAATGAAAAATACTGAAAAACAAAAAAGTTAGAAAATACGATTTTTTTCAGTTTGCAATTCGTAACGACCGGAAGTACTGACGACGCACGAAAAGGCGATTCTGCAATCCACAAAGTCATGATCTATCATCTCCAATAAGTCTCCAGTTCATATCCTTAGCCATTTTCGATAAAAGTGCGCGACAAAATCGCATTTTAAAATCAGGAAATTGTCCATAACTTGGCACCAGAAGCGAATTTTCCAAATTACTCTTCGGATGTAACAACTTCATATAATGACGCATATTTTGTGAAAGTTTCATGAAAAACCACTGAATAGTTTTCGAGAAATCGCCTGCACAAAATTTTGTCAAAAAAAATAATAATAATAAGAATAATAAGAAACAGTAGAATCACTATAAGGTCTTCCGTGAAGACGGAAGACCTTAATGAGCGCATTTGATCATTTAATTTAGGAGGAGATGCAGTAGATGAAGTAGATGAAGTTTAGTTGTTGTAGTTTTGTGTTTAGAGAGTTGAAAAAGAGTTATTCTATAGAGATAGTCGAAGGTAGAGTTAGTGATGCTATAGGAGTTTAATAAAATTGATTCAGAATGGATTTATACTGGATTACTGGATTTTAGGATTTTATATACTGTATTTCATTTGGATTATTTTACTATTATTTCTATTGTGAAATGTGGACTTATTGTGTGTGTTTATATTGTGTGTAGACATGTAAATAAATTAGTGAACTTTAATACGGACTTATCATTCAGCACAGAACTGAGGAAAGTTGGAACTTAAGTAAAAAACCGCTCGGACAATAAATATGTGGACACTGGCAGTATAAGCCGACTTCCCTGCAGCTCGGCCTGCGCTACATTAGAAAACTGATCTGAAAATACCAGGTGCACTTGTATAGTGTATACAAGTATTATAATAAATGTCTACAAAATTAAGAGAGAAAATATTTCAAAGACTTTTCGTATAGACAAAAATATGATGGATACAAAGCTTGAGATACAAGATAGGCAGGGTACGTAACTATAAAGTTCATTTGCATGGGTTTAATGACAATACATGACTGTATAACTATTGTTAATAACACCCCTTAATTTTAATCTAATTTAATTTAAACTTACTCTAGTCCCACACAGATTGAGATAGATATGTCAGGTATTTAAATCTGGTACCCGGTATCCAGGTAAATATTTAAATGAAGACAAGGAAGTAAATTGTGATGTACGGGATTAAAAGGAAGCCATGTTGGATTTAAGGTGAGAAAGATTATATTTGTAAATTTAGTATGCTGCAAAACATTTCCAGATATCATCATTGATCTCAAGTCTAGTACACGTATAATACATTAGATAAATTGCATGAAGGGCCACTTTAAATCATATTAATACATGAACTGCTTTGACTGTTATCTAACATTTTTCCTGATTTTTTTTTCAAACATAAGAAAAGTTTACATGCCATTTTAAAACTACAAATAGATCCTTCCTGTTATTTCTAAACCGACACTGTCCTACAATTTCTCTAACAGAACATAACTCATATTTTATTTATTTAAAATTGCTAACATTTCTGTAGTCAGTGACCGATGCCTCCATTTACTTTATACAGGGTCATCTAACCATTTGACAAACCACCAGTGATGGACCTGGACAGAGCTCAAGTACTCCTCCTCTGTGAGTGTGTCAAAGAGCTGCATTACATAGTCATTGTGAACTTTGTCAGATTAAGGGGGATGTACAAGCCATATTGGATCTAGTCTGGTGTAAAATAAGAAATACCAAGAATGCGCTTAATACTCTACTAAACTAGCCCAAAGTTACTCAAAGTGCTAATGCACTAATTACCTACTGTTAGAACCAAATCAGTTAATAATTAAGTTTATTTTGTTTTAATTAGGAGGAAATTAATCATGTTAGAACTGCGCAGCTTCAGCATTCACGAGATGAAAAATGCATTGAATATAGTGTTAGTTTGTTTCATTGATAATATGGCTACAACCATTTGTTTCGCTTTTTTCTTGTCATTATCCATAATTCTTGAAAATTTGATTTTTCATATGGGTGTCTTCCTGAGGCCATGTGTTTATTTCGTCCGCCATTCCTCTGTCACAAGATTCGAATAGCATTGATTTTAAAATTTGGGATATAATAACATCAAGACAAGAAATAACTAAGTAATAATCATTAGGTTATATTACTTACTACTTTTATTTGTTGCATTGCATCGTCTGATTAATGAAAAAAAAGCGATTTTAACCCCCTCCAAAAAGGGGAAAAACTGTTCTGTTTACAGCTGAGTTTCCTCAAAATATCATTCCACTGACACGTGGTTGGCATGTGCATATTTGCTGTGGATAATGGTTTATTACCATGATTGTATTTAATTTTTCAGGGAAAAGTCATGATTTGTTGGTTTCTTTAAAACTCAAGAAAAAAGATAAAACATGTCCTAAACATATGTGATTACGGTGGGTCTTTTTCCTGTGGCGATAGAAGTTATTTTCAAATGGGGCACTGCAAGGAGGGTCTTAGCATTTAATTTGAAAATGTTAAACAATATGCGGTGCATGAAAAACAAATTGTAATTACACGTCTTACATTCGAAAAGTTGGTACATGTGTTTTTTTGTTTAGCAGTTAGAAAGAAAAATTAGGCAGTTATAGGATTTCCTTCAGGCATACAAAAAGTAGATTGTTTGCAACGAACCACACATTGTATGGATAAAGTTTGGACATAAAAAAGCATCATGTCTCATTATGTTGACAACTTGTTAGCTCTCGCTCATAGAACATACGAAGCTTGATAAAATATATTGAGTTGTTTGTTTAAATTTAGAAGCAAGCACAATGTTTGCAAAGAAAAGTCCATTGCATAAGCTATGTCTATCAGGCAAAAAAATGAAGGCTAACCCCCCCCCCCCCCCAAAAAAAAAACCTTTGTTTGTTTTTCAAAATAGTGCCAAAAAATTCAAAAATTTTGCATTACTAAGTATGTGATGGAACATGTACTAGCCTTATAAGACAATTTGTTATAAAATATTTGGTTGCCCTCTCTCCCATCTATTCAAGTCCTAGAAATGGCCCGACTCATTTTTTTTTTCATCCCATTACATGTTTTTTTTTTTCCTAACGAATATTTTAAAATTTTAGGAATTTTTTTCTCACCTATAAATACGGACCCAATAATTTTTTGGTTGGAAGGACCACCAAACGTCATTTTAAAGATGGAAAAATATTTATTAATGTTGATTTTTTTTCTTTACTCTGTAAAATTGTAATTTTGACAAAAAGGGCAAATAAAAAGTTTTTTTATTATTAAATCTCCTAACCCACTCTGAATGATTTAATTCCTTTTCAAATGTTGCTCCGCTAAAATCAAAATTGTAAATGTTTATTT
>NW_026932996.1:0-5399 GCF_032062105.1 Saccostrea cuccullata
TAATTTTATGGTGATTTTTAAAAAAACCCAATGTTTTTTTCTGACCTGTGACAAAATGGTGCGAGATAATGCAAATTTCAAACATCTTCATCGGCCAATGACAGAAAAGTTGTAAAATTCCTGTCAGGGTTATGAACTTCTAATCACTAAAAGGTGTTTGTCTTGACACAGAGCCAAGGTTATTTTTTAAAATCAAGGTCACGGACAGAAGAAATATTTTCTTTACTACGCTATGAATTAATAAATGAAAATCATTGGAGGCTCTTCTTGAAACATAATTACTTATGATTGGAGGTTTTGTCATGACCCTGATCAAATGTCTTTCTGGCAAATCAAGATCACTGACAAAAAAAAAAATGTTTAAGCATAACTTTATAATTAAAATTTACTGGAGACTCATGCTGGGAAGAAAGGTTGTTGACATAAGAAAGTGCAGTGACATTGACCCAAGGTCTGTACTTCCTGTCCACAGCTCCAACGGGAGACCTACTCGTTGCTTTGCAACGAGCTCGGCTTAGTTACTTTTAATTACTTTGACAAATGTATTAAATATATTTCAATTATTAAGTTTTATTTTTACAAAATCTTGAAAACAAATACATATATAAACCGATACACAAGATACCGGTATTATCTACAGAATTGTTTGTAACAGTTTTGAGTTCAGTTTTCATTATCAGAAATATAAGATTCACAATGTTTTTTTTTTTAAATTAGTTTTAAGATTTACGTAACATTTTGTGTGACATTAAATTGATCCAATACTTTTGAATTCATGTTCAGTTCTGAATAAGATTTTATTTCTATAGTGAACTTTTATTCCACTTTTTTCCTTGGGTATGAGGGGGTTTACATCTGAACAAAATTAAAAAAAATGTCGGAAATGAAATAAAAAACTTCGGAAATGAAATGCAGCGAAAATCCTTACACATGTTACAAGAAATCAGACTATAATTGTTATCAAAACAAATTTCACACCTATTGTTCTGTACTAGTATAAATGTGTGCAAAAGGGGAAAAACCAAATTAAACATTAGGAGATATTTAATTATTGATCAAACACAAGCTCATGTCATACATGTATGGGTATACAAACTTTGTATCAATAAGAAACTTTTTTATAAACTTTAATTGAAACAGGTAATTAAAATGTAATTGAAAAGTAATTGAAAATACCTGACATTTTTTGAAATGTATTTTAATACATTCAATAACTTGTAAATGAAGACAGACTCAAATACAAATTACTTCCAATTACTTTGAAAAATGTATTTAATTACACTCAATTACAAATATTTTTTTCAATTCTGCATCCCTGATAGATATAGGTTGAAAAACACTATCTGTATTGCCATGACATCCATAGGGAAAGGCTACCCCAAGTTTTCTTACCCAAAATTCTTCTCGTTGTTTACGGAAAGGTGTACTCAGTGAAGGGCTATTTGTGTGGTGATACATCTTTTCGAAATTTTAACTTTCATTCACAAAATAGAATGATCAGGTAGATTAAATTGTTCGAATAAATTCTGTTGATCTTATGGTATGAAATCGATGACCTAATATTCTTTTATTACGTGATGCTTTGGTTTTATAGTTGGTCCATTTATAAAAAATACTTCTAACGGCAAATAATTATTATTTTGTCCAGAAATTTTTTTTAACCATTTCGAGTATGCTGAATCCGAAAAAATATGCTGGCCTTCATGAAAATGGCGTTAAAGAGGTAAAAATGCGATTCAAAATGGCGGACGTCCAATTTTTTAATTTCTCTTAATATCGTTCACAAAGGAGAAATAATGTGTGAATATCTCACTGAGTGTAATACAAGTATAAAAATGATAATAGAATGCATTTTAGTCTTTTTACACTGAATTCGAATTTTCTCTGATTCTTTGGTCTAATGTTTATATTTCGCTTTGTTCAGGATTTTACATAATATCCATACACTGCAGTTTTTATTTTTTTCCTCTGCATCTCACTATTCTACAACTGAATGATGGCCCCTGTAATTTAAAAAGTAAAATGGCCATTCAAAATGGCGGATATTAATTTTTTAAACTATTTCTTAATGTTTTTAAATAGGAGAAAGGATTTGTGAATATCTTACTGAGGTAGTACAACTATGTAACATGCCAACAAACTATTAATTTGATCATTTTAAATGGAAAATTTATCGTTTAAATTTAATTTGTGTTAATTAGCTCAAAATGGCGATTCTAAATACGTCTGATACAGTGAAATTTGTAAAACCGCTTAATTATGGTTTTTTTGCAGAAAATAAAACAGTTTGTTTTTTTATATATATAGTATATTGATTAGTCCATTAAATATGAACAAAAAAATGCTTAAAAGATTCACTTTTTTCTGGAAATAGTTAAAACAAACTCAACTTAAGAGTTCCAAACCCCCCCCCCCCCCCACCTTCGTATTTGACCGTACGTGTTCCAAAGCCTTTGAGTCCCGTCCACCAAAAATCACTCCCGATTCCTGACATTATCAACTCTCACTTCTACCTCAACATCCCTCGGCACACCATAAAATATTACTAAAGAAATTCTTGTCCCATTTCATCGAACACTTTGTTCTAGCTTTTTAGCACTCATAAAAACGTAGTATTAGCCCCTAACATTTTCTATTCCAGCTTTATTTGGTATATGTTTCAGTCGTCTTCGGAATTTTGGTTTTTTCAAACCAAGTGAAATGGTCCCCTTCAAGAATGACAACCCCACTGGCATGTAAAAGATCGTTTCTCTGGAGTTCGAAAAAGAGTAAGCTATGGGGGCCCCAGAGAAACCAAAATCCTTCAAAAACAGATTATTTAAACTATTGTCCGCCGAAACATGGCTGAAAAATTGCCACTTGGCTTTAAACAATATACAATTAATCGACCAACACTCAAGGAACAACACATTTATGTTCAAATGTTAAAAGTATATTTTGCTATCCAAAACCATATGCAAAATGAACTAAAGATACTGTGAGCAATTAGCTTACTAAAGGATCCCCCGGTCTCCCATATGAATATAATGATAGTGTCAATGTTCTTCTACGGGAAACCCAAAAATGAGTCGGATCAAAAAGTAAAAAGGATGTAACAATGGCAATATGTAATAAAGATTCTGCGAAAGTTTCATCAAATTTCATTCAGTGGTATGAGAGGAGTTGCGGATAAGAGATTGGTACCCCAAAGCGTAACAGACGGACGGACGGACATACCGATTACTCATACCCTCCCGCTTTTCAAGCGTGAGGTGTAAAAAACATCTCTGATATTAAAACATGTAGCTCTTTATTTTGGTCCTCGTATAGATTTGTTGTCTTTTAGGGTAGAAAAACCATTCTTTAGCAAAAAAATTCCCTTTATCATCTGAAATCACATTGTGTGCATGTTTTGGTGAGAAAAGTTGTAAAATTATGCAATTTAAGAGCGCCTGTAGATTCCTCGTGATTTCCCATCACTTACAAGCCTTCGTACTAATAGGCCCAAGCCATTCCTTTTTGATCTAGTCAATATTTTTTTTGACAACAAAATTTTCTTGAACACCAAGACCTTTACAAGGCAATTATCCACATTTTTTGTTAGGATAGTGTAAATCAAAATGAGGGGGGATTGAACACAAACATTTTCTTTTTTAGATTTTGTAAATTTCAAAAGTTTTGAATTTCTATACACTGTTCAATACAAAATTATGTTCACAGCATGAAATATTTGAGAATGCAGTTGAATTTTTGATTGAGAATAACAAAATGCAAATGTAGGGACACAGAATAGAGCTGGACAATCAAGAAAATTTATGGTTTACGTATATTATACTGATAATTCTTAAAATATATGTTTACATTTGGATATTATGATATATTCAGATTTATATGATGTAACAATTACTAGACCTATAATTTGTCGTGGCAATCATTTTAGGAAAAATACTAAGTTATGTTGCACTAGACCTTCCACAAGAACATAAACATTTTTTTTCTTCACTGGACTAAAAATGATCGGAATTCCCCAAAAACTGAATGTTTACTCGCCTTAATGCTGGGGGTACTGCTCTTGGGGTAGATTAATTTTCATATTGTCCTCAAAAAAGCAATTATTGTGTGATATTATTAACTTTTTATATGAAGAAGTATGGTGAGACAGGTAAAATGTAAAATGTCTTCGAAATTGTTGTCAAAAATTAAATTAACAATAGAAGTAATTAAACAAAAATCCGTGTTATAAATATCCTAAGTCATTAACAAAAATATCCTCAAAACTTTCATTGCATGCTTGAACATTATTTCATAACTAAAAAAAAACAAAACTGTACATGTAATTTATTTTCTGCAAAATGAATCAGAATTAGGCAGTTTTGGTATTTTACGAAATTCGAGTGCATATGACGTTATTTGAATCGCCATTTTGAGCTAATGAACACATTTCAAATTTAAACGACTAAATTTGCCGATTTAAAGTGATCAAATTAGTGTTCTATTTCATTATCATAAAATTGTACTACGCTAGAAGATATTCACAAATCCTTTCTCCTATGTAAACGACATTAAGAATTAAATAATTTGAAGAAAAATATGAATATCCGCCATTTTGAATCGCCATTTTGACTTTTCTTACAACTGCACTATCATTAATTGTAGAATAGTGAGTTGAAGAGGAAAAAATACAAATCTGCAGTGTATGGATATTTGCAAATGTAAAAACCTGAACGAAGAAATAGAAACAATAGACCAAAAAAACAGAGAAAATTCGAATTAAGTGTAAAAAGACTAAATTTTTTGAGTTTAACTAATAATGTTGGCATCCTATTATAATTCTTATAGTTTTATTACACTCGTTTAAAATTCACTCATTACTTCTCCATTTTGAACATTAAAAAAATTGGACGTCAGCCATTTTGAATCGCCATTTTGACCTCTTTAACGCCATTTTTTTAAGGCCAGCATATTTTTTTCGGATTTAGCATACTCGAAATGATTAAAAAACTATGCTAGACCAAATAATAATTATTTACCGTTAGATGTTATTTCTAGCCTTCTTTTTCAAAAACAGGACCAGACTATAACTAATATAATTAAGTCCACACAGATTACATTCTATTCCGAGACAATGAAGTTAAGATTTTCTAAGTTTTGGTATAGAAGCTATGCCCAGTAAGATTACTGGTGAAAGAAGTGTTAGTTTTCAAAATGTCACATGATTTACGTTTCTTTTACAAATCATTATGAAAAGAAGACTTGATCAAAAAAATAATTGATGACCGTCAAGCGAAAACCACCCTTTTGTGCATTATATGTTATCGAGAAAACGAGCGCTAAAGTTGACGTCATAAATGTTTGCCGCATTTTGCAAAGAATATGCACTGTGAAGACGCATCATTAATTATAATATTTCTTCATACAGT
>NW_026932997.1:0-5449 GCF_032062105.1 Saccostrea cuccullata
GTATTTTTTCAAAGAAAATTAAAAAATATATATATTTACATCCAAATTAGATGCTTACTTGTAAAAAATTTGCTGTAAATGAATGCATCACATGAATACCTAATAAAATTTGTAAAGAAGAGCCATATAGATCTTAAATCTTTGTAAATAAAGAAATATTTATGAAAATTAAACACATAATTTGTGAATATTTGTGGTTAAAATTTCTTAAAACCAGTCAGAACTGGGGAGAACATGTTAATTCATTATATTTATAAAAGAAATTGAAACGAAATAGCGAAATTTTAGAAAAATTATTTTTATTTCAATTTTGGCCAATCCGGATCAAAATTAAACCGATACCATCCATAATTGTAAAATTATTGAAAATAAATAACATTTCCCCAAGAACACAAGTCTGATTAGGTGTAATAAGGGTTAAAACATTATTGAATCTGACAATAGAATAGATTTCTTCATTTTAAATACACGAAGAGGCAATAAATTAGCATTTTATTCATTTTGTATTAATTTTGATCGGGATCAGTTTAATTTTGATCGGGTTAGGTTCAAATATTAAAAAAGATTAATCTCTTTAAAATTTCGTTTCAATTTCTTTTCAAAATACATGTATAATTGATAAACATGTTGTCCTCAGTTGAGACTAGTTTTGTGATGTTTTTAACCATAGTTTTAAAAAATATTCGCAAATAAATGTGTTTTATTTTCATAAATTATTTTTTATAAAAAAAAAATTAAAAAGTCTAACCAACCAGCCTTTCTTTACATATTTTATTAGATATCTATATGATACATTCATTTACAGCAAAATTTTAACTCGGAAACCACTTGTTTGGATATGAATATTTTTTTTTTTCGTTTTCTTTGGAAAAATGCAAAAAAAATTCATATGAAATAATTTAGAGCTAATTTTGGTCTTTCAGTGCTGAAACCATTGTTCAAAAAGGATGACTCAAAGATCTATAGAACAAAAAGTTGGTGTGGCATTCCACCTTAAAGTGAAAAATGTTTGTATAAATTTATAAGGATGGTTTCAGAAGGACAGACTTTTGTACATCACAGAAGGTTTACAATTTCTTTATATTCTAGAAATGTATTATTTGCATCATTTGAAATTAGGCAAAAAAATATACCAATCCAGACATCCATATTTTGTTAGTATCATCTATCCTTAAGGTGGGGTTACATTGGAGAATTCATTTTTTACAGTTATGATTAAAAATTATGGAGATAACGAACATTACTCAACTTTAAGTCGTTAATTGATACTTATGAACACCCGACTTCTAAAAATCAGAGGTGGGATCAGGTGTCATGCAGGAATGACATTCCCTTGCTGACCGACCATACCTGCAGTGTGTTCTTTGTATTCGAAAAAAGTAAAAGAAATACTACAACACCACTGGACAATAAAGGCTAAAATTGATTTGAGATCTTTCTAAGGCAACATATATTAAATATTTTATAGAAAACGGATACAATAGGGACTCAAGTTGGATGCAGAAACATTAATGAAAAAATATTTAAAATTTTCAGGGACAACAATGCCTAGATATAGAGTGGGACTACTTTGGACGATCTAAAATTTACACAGGAATTTCACAAGTCTGTATCACATTTTTAGCTCTACTGGTCAGAGACCAGAAGAGCTTATGCGATAGTAATGCGTCCGGCGTCCGTCCGTCTGTCTGTCTGTAAACAATTTTTCAAAACGCTACTCCTCCTACAATTTTAGTCTGATTTCAATATTACTTGGCACACAAGTAGACTACACTAAGATACATAGAATAGTGAATCGGTTTTTGATTTCAGTGAACGGTGTTGCCATGGTTACTAAAAATAGAATTTTCTGTGAAATTCCTTAAAAACGCTACTCCTTCTATAGTTTTGGTCTGATTTTAATATAACTTGGCACACGAGTAGACTACACTAAGATACATAGAATAGTGCATCGGTTTTTGATTTCGATGAACGCTGTTGCCATGGTTACTAAAAATAGAATTTTCTGTGAAATTCCTTTAAAACGCTACTCCTTTTACAGTTTTAGTCTGATTTCAGTATTACTTGGCACACAAGTAGACTACACTAAGATACATAGAATAGTGAATCGGTTTTAAATTTCGATGAACGATGTTGCCATGGTTACTGAAAATAGAATTTTCTGTGAAATTCCTTTAAAACACTACTCCTTCTACAGTTTTGGTCTGATTACAATACAACTTGGCACACAAGTAGACTACATTAAGATACATAGAATAGTGCATTGGTTTTTGATTTCGATGAACGGTGTTGCCATTATTACTAAAAATAGAATTTTCTGTGAAATTCTTTTAAAACGCTACTCCTTCTACAGTTTTAGTTTGATTTCAAAATAAGTTGGCACATAAGTAGACTACACAAAGATACATAAAATAGTGCAATGGTTTTTGATAAGTACAAACCAGTAGAGCTACAGTCTCGACAGAGACTTCTGGTTTATTTTGAACTTGAAAAGGACATAAAAAGCGCTTTATGACAAACATTTTATCTTCAATTTTTCTATCATTAACTTCCCTTACTTTCGCAGTACTGTACATTTTTCAACCGCATATGGGGTTTATCTTACTTTATTGATTTGATTTGCAAGAGTATGTTCTTTGCTCGAAAAATTTTGGGATAAGCTTTTGACTAAAAGTGGTGAAAAAAATATCAACAGTCTCGTGTAATGTCTACAATTTGCATGATCGTCAAATAACGAAAAAATGTCGTCAATTCAGTGTATAAGTAATAGATTAACAGTACCAAAAACGTCAGTCAGCATTTGACTCAATGATCAATTGTATTTGCTGACAAGGTCATTGTATCGACCATTGAACTTACGTAGTCACAGAACCTACGAAATGATGACTTTAAACGAGACGTCAGCTGAGATACTTGATTGTAAAAAATTTAGCCGTTTTAGAAAGTGTTCATTAGTAGAGAATGTTCTTGCATATCTATAAACTCCATATGCAGGTGATGAAGGTATATTGCTGCATAACTAAGGGAAGTTGACATGGAAAAGTTAAAGTCAACCTTTATCAAAGAGCTTGGTTGTAAAATTACCATTTACTTTTTTTAAGTAAAATAGGCAATTAAAGAAGAAATGTGCCCTACTTTATGGTATCTCACCACGATATATCGTATCGATATAAGAATGGAAATTTCCATGATTGTTGATTGACAGTAAGTCGTCCATATAGCCACAGCAACTGTTTCTTCTTTTCATGCATAAAATTTTGCACAAATTCTGCTTCATATGAGTACAAAAATAGTTCTGCTAATAACGAGGCGCAATTGGTACAAAAATATTCAGCTATATTTCAGCGACACTGAAACATTCGAAGAACTGTCCATTTAGGTTTCGTTTACTTTTTTGTACCTATATCTTGGGACTGAGGTCTGACACAGCCGAAGAAGTATGTCAAAGATATAGTTACAAAAAAGAGAAAAAAAAGCTAAATCGACAACATTTATAATACTTTGCATCTGCACCATTAGTACAGTGTACTGATTAATTTATAGTAAGTAAGGTTAAATAGCCTGAAATGTAAAGTTTTATATGGCACATATGCAATGCTTACAGTCGCATTTTCGTGTTACGTGATCTGCATGCTGACTGGCGTTTTTCATACTAATTGTTAGTCCATTATTTATACACTGAATTGACTTCGTATTTTTCCGTCATTTCCTGATCATGAAAATGAACATGGCGGGTGTGACCGTTGGGCAGGGGATGCTCACTCCTCCATGGTACCTGGTCCTACCTCTGATGTTTCGGAGGTCCGTGTTTGCTCTGCTTTTAATTTGTATTGTTTTATGGACTTTGAGATTGAATACTGTATCTCCATGTCCCTATTTAGAAACGTCAATAAAATTTTTGTGATTAAATTATCTATTTATAGAAATTTAATGTCAAAGCTTGAAATACTTTAAAGAAAATCGAAAACATTTTATTTTGGTTCCCAAATATGATACTAATTTGTACGAGCTTTAAAACACAGAGAATTGAGCCTCATATAAGCATCGGGATTGAAATGTAAAAAATAATTTAGGTTCTGAAGGAGAAGATCAACAGGAAGAAATGACTAATATTGAAAAGATCGAATCACGTATATAGAAGCTTTAAAAGTTACGAGAAGTTTAGGAGATACAAGTATGACGTAGGTGGCAATAAAAATAGCATCAAAATATTTCCTTTTGTTAATATTTGTTTACTATAAACTAAGAATATCTTTATGAACGAGGAAATAAAACTATCTCAATTCATGAAACTGAAAAGTTTGTTTTTTTGTTTATATGAAATTAAGTTTTCAAAATTTTGCAATTAAAAAGAAGTCTTAAATATGCTTGTAAGAGAGATTTTAAACTGATTCTAGTTAACATTCTGTTTTGATAACATTGTCATTCAACTCTTAATACAAGGTCGGAAGTTGCTTCGGCAAAAATCAGGTCACTAACAGGGGCGTAGCCAGGGTACTTTTGATGTGGACGCCTGAATAGGCGAGTGTTTGGGGCTCCAATAGGTCCAGGGCGAAGGCCTGGTGGGGGTGCAGGGGGCGAAGCCCCCGGAAGCTGGTGAATTTCGATGTGCATATTTGACCCTAATTTTGATAGCATTTTTCTTAATTCTTACACATTTTCAGTTGGTTACGCAGCCACATTTGAGGTCTGTTCTTTCATTCAGTGCAAAATGCAGACAGTCACTCAGTAAAGAGAAAGAATACGTCTAATAACTTTGTTTGACGAAACCAACTAAAACAATTTTAGTCCTTTGAAGCTCGACAAAATACGTATGGTTAATTTACGGCAGTACTGATGGTTAGAGTGGTTGACTGGTTTAGACAGACCGCGTAATTGACTGATAGTCAGGCTTATATTAATATTAAAAATACACCTCTAAAGATTGAAATAACAAAGACAGAAGAAATCTTTTCTTTTTCTTGTACATTGTATACATTTTAAAATGAATGTTCATAAATATTCACAAATCTGGTATCTTTAACTTTTTGCAACAATTTAAAAAACTTGTAAAATATATACTAATGGTTTTAAGGTGGTGTTACGCATGTCAATACTTGAGAGGACTTATTATTTTTTTTAAGGTTAAACTGAATTTTACCCTTTTTTTTCAATTTTTGATGTTTGTATGTAAAGCTGAATTATGCTTTTTGAAGTCTCGCACGAATCCGATATTAAGTTATTTCTTTTTTTTTTTGGAAGGGGGAGGGATATCATTACAGAAGTTAAGCATTACGGTTGGAAGTTAGTTTCCAGTAATAGAAATTGAAATTTTTGGCATCAAATAAAATTATCGTTTGTTTTAAGAGAGCCGACTGGGGTTTTATAGTGTGAAATCTACAATAAAGAAACTCTTTAAGAATGTAATAACACTTGGAAAAAACTCAGCAATATTCGATAGTTAACCAAA
>NW_026932998.1:0-55290 GCF_032062105.1 Saccostrea cuccullata
CTATTCTTAACTGATTATAAACACATCAAACATCCAGTGTTACAGTGTAAATCCTACATGTACAGGAAGAAAATATTTTATACATAATACAAAAAAAATTGATTTAAGGCTATCTTCCATTAAATTGTTTGGCTGCCCTATCTCAATCGATTGAAAAAGAGAATGACTCGACTTGGAACTGTTTTAACCCCCAGTGACCAATTCTTTTTTATGTACTCAGAACAGTGAAGTTTTAAATTCAGTATAAATGTTGCAATTTTATGAGAATAAAAATCTCCATCTTGTGCCTACAATCCTATTATTTTTGTCTTGGGTCAGGCGAAGGTAATGAATTTTTTTTTCATAACGTTGGCCTTAATAAGAAGAAGGATATGGAAATAACGAACAGTATTCAATCTCAACGTCCATTAAACAATATACAAAATAAGAGCAGAGCAAACACGGACCTCCGAAACATCAGAGGTGGGATCAGGTGCCATGGAGGAGTGAGCATCCCCTGCTGACCGGTCACACCCGCCGTGTGCTCGTTGTCATAATCAGGAAATAACGGAAAAAATCCGTCGTCAATTCAGTGTATAAATAATGGACTAACAATTGGTATGAAAAACGTCAGTCAGCATTTCATTCAATGATAAATTGTATTTGCTGACAAGGTCATTGCATCGACCATAGAATTTACGAAATGATGACTTTAAACGAGACTGTTCATATTCTTGTTTCATCAACTTGCTTGTCAATAATTTACCTCGTTTAAGAAATTGTTCATACGTAGAGCATGCTCTTGCGTATCGAATCAACTGAGATATATATACTCCGTATGCAGGTGATGAAGGTATATTGCTGCATAAGTAAGGGAAGTTGACGATAGAAAAGTTAAAGTCATCACGTTTATCATATAGCTTGGTTGTTAGATTACCATTAGCGTCTTTTTCAAGTAAAATATCCAAGTATGAAGCAGAAGTGTCGGACTCTGTGGTATCTTTTATCTCAAGCTCACCAGGATATATCGTGTCGACGTAGGAATGGAAATTATCATTATTAATTGACAATACGTCGTCGATATATCTAAATGTCGAGTTGAAGGCCACAGCAAGTGTTTTCTTCTTTTCACGCATAAGATTTTGCATAAATTCTGCTTCATATGAATATAAAAATAAGTCTGCTAATAACGGAGCGCAATTTGTACCCATGGGAATTCCAATAGATTGTTGGAGTACCTGGTCTCCAAAAACCACATAGATATTGTCAATCAGAAACTCAAGCATCTTCTTGATGTCAACTTCAGAGTACTTATGTGTGCAATCAGAATCTGTTTTAACAAAATAATTTTTCAAATGACCAATGACGAGGTAAGTAAATTTACGAGTTCCATTTTTGTTGAAGAAGCAGCTGTCAATGATATCAAAAAGCCTGGATTTTAATTTGTCGTGGGGAATTGTTGTGTATAAAGTTGAAAAGTCGTAAGTTTTTAAGCTGTTGATTTTTGTAAAGTTTTGTGATTTCAAATTGTCCAAAAGTTCTTTAGAATTTTTAAGTATCCACATCTGATTTACACCACTTCTTGAAGATATAGTTGTACAGTACTCTTGAAGTTTTTCTTTCACTACTGTCAATATTTTAGTGAGAAGTAACGAAAGAGGCTTGGTTGAACATTTACTGGAACCTGCAATGTATCTTTGTTTGTAAGGATTCTTATGAAGTTTCGGAATCCAATATATATAAGGTAGTTCAAATTCATTTTGGCTCTGTGGAATATTAAAAGTATTCAAAACTGACAGGTGATTTTGAAGAATTTCTTCCTTAGAAAGAGAAGTATGAGTATAAGTAGGATTACCACTTATAGAATTAAATCCAAGTTCTTCTAGAATGCAATTTATATAATGAGCCTTACAAACGAAGACAATGTTGTTACCTGCTTTGTCGGCAGGAACCAGTACGTACTGATCGTGTAATCTATCTAATTCTTTTTTCACTTCTGGTTTATTGAACACAGAAGGATAGATGGTTTTCATTTTGCCCCTCAATCTTTTAATACGTGACTTTAACATGGATCTGATACATTTAATCCATTCTGACAAGGTGTCAATATCTTCTTTTTCATATCTGGCCCATCGTCTGGCGTAATTTTCAACAGAATCCATAATATTTATGAAATTCCGACGCCAGTTGAAGGATCGGGGTTCCCTATATTTAGGACCTTTTAAAATAAGTGATCTAAGGTCCTCATTACGAACTATTTTTACGTCACCTGTAATAACGTGTCCAGCAGGACTATAGTTATAGGGCGAAGAAGAACATGAACACGAAGGGGGATTATTTTTCAGATAGTAGATATCCAGGCCATGTAAAGTGTTTTTGTAATTGAAAAGTTTGGAAGCAATGGTCGATGTATATTTGTAGGAAATACAAGGTGTAGTCTTTAACTTGAAATATGGTGGAATACAAGACTGGACCCTTTTGTGACTAAGAATATTACTTATATTAACCGCGTCAATTCCTTTATTGGCATATTGAAGTTTAAGGAAAAGACGGATTGTTTTAGCTGTATTTTCTTCCGTGAAACGTGCGGGTTTAAAAAGCCTATGATATGCAATATCCATAATCACAGAATCGAGCCTATATTCAGGTGACGAGGAATCTAAAATTGGATGTTCTTTGGTCTTTTCAAGAAGACTATTTAAAAGTTTCAAAGGGACAGAGTAAAGTTTTGTTCGAATATGATGTAGACCTAACTGTTGATTTACATAAGGTAGTAATGAATCAAAAGAGACGTCGTGTATTGCAGGTTTATTGTACGAACGATGTCCATGACTACGCTTACGTCTCTGAGTATTGTTAAAAAGTCCCATCACATTTATATTATTACACTGCGGGCTTGAAAGATTTCCAACACTATCGACATTGTCATTACATCCATAGGGAAAGGCTGTCCCTAGTTTCCTAATCCAAACTTCTTCACGTTGTCTACGGAAAGGTGTACTCAACGACGGACTATTTGTGTGGTGATAAATCTTTTCCAGAATTCTAACTTTCATTGATAAAATAGAATGATCAGGTGAATTAAAATGCTTATATAAAAGCTGCTGACCACCATGATTTATTTGAAATCGATGACCTGATATTCTTTTGTTAAGCGATCCCTTGGTTTCACCGACATAAATAAGTCCACACAGATTACATTCTATTCCATAGACAACATTAGAAGATTTGCAGTTCAGATTTTCCCAAGTTTTGGTATAGAAGGTCTGTCCAGTAAGATTACTGGTGAAAGAAGTGTCAGTTATCAAAATGTCACAGGTTTTACAGTTTCGCACAGAACATTTTGAAACCGAAGACATTGGATCGGAAAAGGAATCATCCAATATATCTGTAATAGAAACTTTACACTCTTTCAATTTGGTATATGATGTATTGGTTTTATACCAAAACTGGGAATCTGAAGACTGTACATATGACATATGTTTAATATCCCGGAGGATAATCCGAGGGGCACCAAATGAACTCCTTGAGTCTGTGTCCCTTATAGACTCAAAGGAGTGACGCCTTTTTATACTGGGCGATGCGCCTGCCAGTATCATTTCGTTATTCTGTGTACTCATGCATGAATAAGTACCGAACGACAAGTATCCTCGGGGACAAACTGTCCACCAGCAGAGATACATATTCGGTGGTTAAAAGAAGGATATGGAAATAACGAACAGTATTCAATCTCAACGTCCATTAAACAATATACAAAATAAGAGCAGAGCAAACACGGACCTCCGAAACATCAGAGGTGGGATCAGGTGCCATGGAGGAGTGAGCATCCCCTGCTGACCGGTCACACCCGCCGTGTGCTCGTTGTCATAATCAGGAAATAACGGAAAAAATCCGTCGTCAATTCAGTGTATAAATAATGGACTAACAATTGGTATGAAAAACGTCAGTCAGCATTTCATTCAATGATAAATTGTATTTGCTGACAAGGTCATTGTATCGACCATAGAATTTACGAAATGATGACTTTAAACGAGACTGTTCATATTCTTGTTTCATCAACTTGCTTGTCAATAATTTACCTCGTTTAAGAAATTGTTCATACGTAGAGCATGCTCTTGCGTATCGAATCAACTGAGATATATATACTCCGTATGCAGGTGATGAAGGTATATTGCTGCATAAGTAAGGGAAGTTGACGATAGAAAAGTTAAAGTCATCACGTTTATCATATAGCTTGGTTGTTAGATTACCATTAGCGTCTTTTTCAAGTAAAATATCCAAGTATGAAGCAGAAGTGTCGGACTCTGTGGTATCTTTTATCTCAAGCTCACCAGGATATATCGTGTCGACGTAGGAATGGAAATTATCATTATTAATTGACAATACGTCGTCGATATATCTAAATGTCGAGTTGAAGGCCACAGCAAGTGTTTTCTTCTTTTCACGCATAAGATTTTGCATAAATTCTGCTTCATATGAATATAAAAATAAGTCTGCTAATAACGGAGCGCAATTTGTACCCATGGGAATTCCAATAGATTGTTGGAGTACCTGGTCTCCAAAAACCACATAGATATTGTCAATCAGAAACTCAAGCATCTTCTTGATGTCAACTTCAGAGTACTTATGTGTGCAATCAGAATCTGTTTTAACAAAATAATTTTTCAAATGACCAATGACGAGGTAAGTAAATTTACGAGTTCCATTTTTGTTGAAGAAGCAGCTGTCAATGATATCAAAAAGCCTGGATTTTAATTTGTCGTGGGGAATTGTTGTGTATAAAGTTGAAAAGTCGTAAGTTTTTAAGCTGTTGATTTTTGTAAAGTTTTGTGATTTCAAATTGTCCAAAAGTTCTGTAGAATTTTTAAGTATCCACATCTGATTTACACCAGATTTACACCACTTCTTGAAGATATAGCTGTACAGTACTCTTGAAGTTTTTCTTTCACTACTGTCAATATTTTAGTGAGAAGTAACGAAAGAGGCTTGGTTGAACATTTACTGGAACCTGCAATGTATCTTTGTTTGTAAGGATTCTTATGAAGTTTCGGAATCCAATATATATAAGGTAGTTCAAATTCATTTTGGCTCTGTGGAATATTAAAAGTATTCAAAACTGACAGGTGATTTTGAAGAATTTCTTCCTTAGAAAGAGAAGTATGAGTATAAGTAGGATTACCACTTATAGAATTAAATCCAAGTTCTTCTAGAATGCAATTTATATAATGAGCCTTAGAAATTATATTTTTGTACTTTATCACAGTATGTATTTTCTGTATTTATTCCATGTCTCCTTTATGTAGAAGTGACGATGCTGCTACGGAATGTATATCTCATAATATCGTTATGTATTTGATGCAACTTTTTTAATGCCATACGTTGCGAAAAACCTAGTTGTATGTTACAAAAAGAATATATAATATAAATCGATACAATAATAAAATGTGACGCGTAGAACCCAATTGCATTCAATGCTATAAAAACTGGGTTATTTCTAATTTTTTATTAAAAAGAAGAATGAAAAGTGTCTTTTACTTTTAAAATTAAGCTTAAAACTTGTAAAAAGAATACAATGCTGAATGGCACATACTTCATTTTATCATAGGAATAGTTTGCAATTTCAATAAGTAATTCGGTGTCGATATTTTGTCTTTGACATTTCTTCCCAGGCAATATTTATTGTATAATCCCTTACTTTAAAGTGCTTTTTACAAAGTCCAGGAATGTCTTCTAAAATTAACTAAAAACCAAAGCTAACAACTTTTATTAAAGACTCAAAAACAATTATTTTTGAGATAAAAAAACAGTTTTCTCATAACTTTACATACTTTATATTACGTAAGTTAAGAACTATGACGATTGCTTTCAGGTGAGATACTCTGTTACCGAGTTCCTCCATGGTGCAAATGTACTCACTGCGTTGTCATACAGATTTGCGATGGTATTGTATTCATTCCCCCAATACGACACAAATCATTTACTGATTCCCATCTACTCAAGGTTAAAACAGTAATGATTGTGTGTACAGGTGAAATACTCGATCTGTTATAAAATTCCTACAGAGTGCAAATGTACTTACTTACTGCGTTGCCATGATAATATGCGATGCCGGATGACATTGTACTAATTCTCAAATAAGATATTATGAATTAGCCGCATCAGTTGAACATAATACATTTATCTATTATGAAAATTAAGGATATGTGAACCTGAAAAGATTGTTATTTGAAAATTAAAAAATTGGTATCAATAGATAGAAGACAAGTTCCTAGTTAAAACAAGAGGCCATTGGCCTTATACGTCACCTGAGTATCATGCAACAAATTTCCAACAGTTGAATTTGATTCATGTTTTAAACCACCTAGGTCATGAAATTCACAGTTTTGAAAGAGGCACCATTGCTTATCATAATTATACACCCAGCATGATAACTTTGGTTACTAAATACCCAGAGGTAGATCAGAGTACCAAAGAGGCAATGCATTTCGACTTTATCAGTTGTGCACCCCGTCCCACAGGAATCACTGACCCTGGGGCCACATCTTTCAAAATTTTGGAAATTGTATAAATTTTATTTCATCATGTTGTTGATTAATACCAAATAGCAGATTTCAAAGCATTAAATTATTTTCAGACTATGTGACCTCCCCCCACCTCAAAAAACATCCTTCCTTCTCATAACTATGTACATAATTCATTTATTAAATATCCAGGTGCAGAAAAGGGGATTTTTAAAGAATTTATGCATTTTCACTTTAAAATCAATAAAGTCCCACCGTAACACCTGAACCCCCAACCCAGAGGCCATGATATTCACTATTTGGAAGAGGTAGCCTTATTCAACATTACTATGTGACCTCCCCCCACCTCAAAAAACATCCTTCCTTCTCATAACTATGTACATAATTCATTTATTCACTATTTGGAAGAGGTAGCCTTATTCAACATTACTATGCAGTTGGTTAGTTTATTTAATGCCCAGGAACAGAGAAGAATTTCAAAGAATTTTTGCTTTTTCACTATATAATCTATATAGCCCGACCCTGCCACTAGAACCCCTGGCCCTAGGGCCATCAGATTCACAATATAAGACAAGGCAGCCTTATTCAACATAACTATGCACTTTGTTATGTTTATTTAATGTCCACAAACAGAAAAGAAGAATTTCAAAGAATTCATGCATTTCACTATATAATCTATAGCCCCATCCTAGCACTAGAACACTTGGCCCTGGGGCCATGAAATTCAAAATTTTGGAAAAGGCAGTCATTTTCGACCTAATTATGCACTTGGTTTGTGATGATTGTTGGCATGATTAACACTAAATATATATAGATTTAAACTTTACTCTATAATTATATGTATTTAATAATATATCTACAATTTTCATTTATTGAGTTGTATTTGTTCTTTCCGCTCAATTATTTTCATGCGGCAGAATCATTTGATAAGAGCAGGATATTTCTCATTCTAAGTTTATCTAAAATGTATTAAATAAGAATGATATGAAATTTCAACATTTTTCTAGCAGGGCACGCAAAGGGATATCCATACACAAGGATACCTATTTTATTAAGATTTGTTTGAACAAGGAATTCATAGAACATTAATATGAATAAAAGAATAATAATGAAAATAAAAGTTTCTTATCAGTGGCTGATACATGTAATTATACTTTTCTATTTTATGATTCATCAAGTTTTTCTTCTCTTTATTTTCTTCTTTTCATTTAATTCTCCATCTGTAGATTAAAACAATATAAAAGAAGGATAAACTACAAATCTTTTTACGGCTATTTATAGCTACAATATCAGACTATAAAACAAATTTATTTCAAAACCGGATGCTTACCCGTTTGATTAACATCATTGTCTCCCTTATTGATGTCCCATTCCTTACTGTGGGATACCATGGGTACCACCAGTCTGCCGGGTTCCAGGGACCATTAAGGAAGGTGAAGTGACAGGCGTTAAACCACCAGCCTCCTCTACGACCACTGTAAGCAGCACAGTTACCTATACTAGCTCTGTCGTTATCTCTGTCCGGGGTAGAGAAGTACATCCCAGACAAATTAAACCTAATATCCCCGGTGTTGAACATACTGTCTCCTGTAGATTAAACAAGAGACCCACTGCCTTATAGGTCACCTGAGTATCGTGTAACAACTTTCCAACAATTGAATTTGATTCGTGTTTTAAACCAGATGCCATGAAATTCACGATTTTGAAAGAGGCGACATTGCTTATTATTATTAAACACTTAGTATGCTCTCTCTGGTTACTTAATACTCAGAGATAGATCAGAGTAACAAAGATAGAATGCATTTCCACTTTATAACCACCAGTTGTGCACCCAGCCCACAGAAACCACTGAACCTGGATCCACCTATTTCAAAATTTTGGAAATTTTATCATAGATTTTATTTCATCATCAATTATTATCATAAATTTTATTTCACCATAATCGTAGATTAATACTAAAGTGCAGATTCAAAGGATTGACCTATTTTCGGATTACGTACCCACCCCCTCCAAGTACCCCTGACCCCCCCCCCCCCAAAAAAAAACTTGGAAGAAGCAGCTTTCCTTATCAGAAATATGTGTTCAGCTCAACGGCATAATACCCAGGGGCGAAGGAAAAGATTTTAAAAGAATTCATGCAGTTTCAGTATTTAAACATTTGAGCCCCGCCCTTAATCAAGAAGACTTGACGCAGGGACCCTGAAATTCACAGATCTCAAGGAGGCATCCTTCGTCATCCACAAGATGAAACACATCCTTTAAGTCCGGCTTAATGGTGGCTTTTAGGTCCTTAATGGTGGTTTAATGGTTGTCTTTAAGTCACCATTCAGCACCTTTAAGTAACATTTACACCTCCATTAAGTTACCATTAAGCCAACTCAAAGTCCTTAATGGGTGCTTAAATGTAGCTTAATGGTAGCTTAATGGTAGCTTACAGGTCCTTAATGGTAACTTTTAGACCACCATTAAGTCACCATTAAGCTACCATTAAGCTAGACTTACAGGTGCTTAATGTCCAAACTCCATTAAGCTACCATTAAGCCACCATTAAGTCACATTACACAGTCTATAATATTGTTTATATGGGTGAAAAATTATTTTTATAGTGATTTGTTATCAATATTATAAATGTAGAGTTCGCTTATATCTTGATTTGGTAAAAATAATGAAAAAGAACGAAATTCAAAATCCAAAAATAAAAAAAAAACGCCACAGTCGGGGCGCGATCCCATGACCTTAGGATTGCAAGGCAAACGCATTATCCATTAGGCTATCGCCGCTCTTGATAATGTAATGAAAATATTAAATATTTAACCTTTATTTTTTTCAACTTGTAAAGGTATTTACTAGTATTTTGTTGAACATTTCCAAAAGCCTTGAATTGATTTATTAATCAAAATATAAACAATTTTATTTGTGGGTCTTAACACATTAATATATATTTCTACACTGAGTTCGGCTTTTAGATTGATGTAATGTGATTGAGTTCTTCGCTCTGTTATTCGAAAATTTTCGAAATGTAAGCATTAAATCATGATTGAAAATAAATTAATTATAGATAAAACACAAAAGTCTATCATCGAAAAAGAAAGACGAAAAAACAGATTCTACTATTATTTTTAATATACTGCGGATATTAACGGTTTCTGTGTCAACAATTTACTGACAATCCTCGCGTAAGAGTTACCTGGTTAATTACGTTTACAAAAACTTTTTTTTAGAATATCATATTCAGTTTCAATTCTTTTTGTATCATAATGGGTATCAAAATAATTGACTTTTTACGATGAATCATAATTTTTAATTTGTAATATGCTTGCGTTAAATTTAATTTTTTTTTAAAAAATAATTGATCATTAAAATCTGTCAGTGAACGTTGTGTATGTATAGTTTCCTGTTAGTTAACCGGAGACGGGGGGACTCCTAATTAAGGTCTATTGTCTGACCAGTCGGTTTACTGTACACTGATCATCTGTTAATCTTACCCCGTTTCTCAATGTGTATACATCTGGTCGGATGTCATGTTTAGTCTGATCGGCCGTTCCTCTGAAAATCGATTTTGAAATAACAATCATTGAAGACCGACTAGATTTTGACAGATACTTACCGCTGCATTATTAAAAAAAATAACGAATTAATTAGAATTATTCATGATGTAAAAGCCATTAAAAAGTTTTTCATGGTAAAAGTCAATCTTTGAAAACTAAACATTTGTATACCAGTAGCCCCCCCCCCCAAAAAAAAAGGACAGAGATTTTTTTTCATGAGATTATATAGTTATATATTCCTGTGAATTCTGTAGCGGAATGTTTCTTTTAACACATGAAATAAAAATACCATTTTGTTTTTAAAAAGTAATAATTATATATTTTGTGTTCATGAATATAGATAATTTTAAGAACAAATTGATTTTTGGTATTGTAAATTTAAGTTATTTCACAAGGACTTGCTCACGGTTTGTAATAATTATTTATTTTTAAAAATCATATACACTAAAAATAAAAACAACGCATGTAATAATGATTTATTTAAAAAAAATAATATACGGTTCTGATACAGGATGTCTTGTTTTATTATCACTGTAAATGATTTTAAGAAAAAAATAGACACCTCGAGCAAGCCCCTGTGGCTATTAGCTAACTTTGTTCCCAGTGATTAAGTTTATGCATGTTGACAAAAAACTCGTAGAAATTATGATCAAGACAGAATTATGAGTTGGAATAGATTTTGCGTAAACGATATTAAAATAACTAAAAGTTAGTTCAAAGATTCTATATAAGATGCGTAAAAGTTTAATGAGGGTTGACCATTAAGTCACCATTAAGCTCAGCTTAATGGTAGCGCTCAGCTTAATGGTAGCTTAATGAAGTTTGGACATTAAGCACCTGTAAGTTGCAGCTTAATGGTGGCTTAATGGTGGCTTAAAGGAATTAACTTCTTTAAGCCACCATTAAGTCACCATTAAGCTACCATTAAGCGATTGCTTAAAGGTGGTCTTTCGTCTTGTGATCATACCGGTATCTATGTAAAAAGTATATTGGTTTATTATCCAGGAGCAGAGAAGAAGATTTTCAAAGAATTTATGCTTTTTCTCTACGTAATCAATAGAGCCCCACCCTATCACTAGAACCCCTGATCCCAGGGCCATGAAATTCACAATTTTGGAAGAGGCATTCATTGTCATTATAGCTATATACTTGGCTTGTTTGTTTAATACCAAGGAGCAGAGGAGAAGATTTTCAAAGAAATAATTCATTTTCACTATATAATTTATTTAAGGAATAACTGTTTTATTTTTCGAATTCATGAAGGCGTTTATGCATAAAATTATCACACAAGCCAATCCATTGATCATCTTCATGAATTCGAAAAATCTGACAGTTATTCCTTATATTTACATGCTTTGATTCCGCCAATCCACAGGCTCCAAGCCTGCTTCTCTCTAGGTGTCGTCCCGCCCTGCACGTGGTTTTTTTTGGAACCGCGCCAAAGCATTCATGAGGAAATAAATTACATTTACAATTGGTAATTTTATCTCGGACAAAGACATTGGAAATGTAAATATATAGCCACACACTAACACCAGAACTCCTGACCCAGGAGACATGAAATTCACAATCTTGGACGAGACGGCCTTATTCAACAAAACTACGCACTTTGTTAGATTATTTTATGTCCAGGAGCAGGGACGAAGAATTTCAAAGAATTTATGCATTTTCACTATATATTATCAATGTAGCCTCACCCTAGTACTAGAATCCCTGACCCTGGGGTCATGCATTTCACAATTTTGGTAGAGGACTTAATGCCGGTTACAATGATACCAACAGTTTGACTGCTTGATGTCCAGAAGTAAAGAAGAAGATTTTTAAAGATTGCACTAATTTTAGTAGTTTTGGCCCCACCCCCAGGACCTGGGGGGACAGGGACCTGAAATTCACAATTTCAGTTCCCCTTCACCCATAGATGCTTTGTGCCAAAATTGGTTGAAATTGGTTCAGCGTTTTCAAAGAAGAAGCTGAAAATATTCAAATGTTTACGCCCGACGCACGACGAACGACGACGGACAAAAACGGATAGCAATAGGATACCCGAGTTTACTCAGATGACCAAAAACAATTGAAACTTGATTCAGTTCAAGGTACTTCGTTAATTATTGAAAGTTATTAATATTAATCATATATACTCAACACAAAATTTGAAATATGATACATGAACTTTGAAATAATTTAATTGATATACAATACATAAAAAAAGATGTCAAACAAGTAAAATAAACTCCGAAATGATTCAAATAAACTAAGCATTATATCATATGTTATGTAGATTATCATTATAAATATATGAGGTATTGATATTCGTTGTCAAATCTATTTCTTTAACTCAATTTCACTCTACACAAAAATATTCCCCTATCTTGAGTGAAATAACCAAGAAATATGAATACATCAGAATGAGGTACATAATAACATTTTGTCATTTCTAATACTCCATTTGTCTCTCTAGATCTATTATATTTATCATAACATACCATCATTTTCCAGTTTCTGGCATTAGGTAATTAAACTTAGAGACGCCAAGCAGAATTAAATAAAACGATAGTTTTATGGTGAAGAACGTGACGTGTACAAAATAAATTGGTTACTGGTAATAGTAATCGTTAAAAACTATAAATGAATTTCACAAATACAATACAGCAAAACTCGGTTATAACGAAGTCACAATTCGTTATAACTGTATAAGAAATTCATTAAATTTACATAGCTTGGGATCTAAGATAACTTCGTTATATCCGTAAATTCGCAATATCCGTGTTCGTACTAAACGAGTTTTGCTGTAGTTGTAGCATTAAATATCTTACAGAATTCTTGTTTCTTCAATGCAAAAAATAAAAATATTACCATTTATTTTTTTTTTAGCTACAGGGGAAGGATTAGGCAGTATTTAAGTATTAAATTCAATATTATTTAAAATGAATCATTGTTATAAAGGGGAGGCTCTACGCATTAACAAGAGATACAGCATATATTCATTTTGTTAGTGGAAGACAAATCATATTAAAACTGCCATATACTTCTTATAGATTAAATACATCTCTTTTTTTATTTTCCTCACTCTCTTTATTTTTCCTTTCCTGTCTAATCTCACACTTTCTCAATCTCTTTCACTTCATTTTGATCCAGGGATAGTCACACACATAACTTATTACTTACCTAACGTCCCGGAAGCTGATCCTCCAAGATAAAGTCTATAGCTGTCCCTTCCGTCAGACACAGAGAACTGTTGATATAGTTCATATAAAGTCGTCCCATCTTGTAATGTTATAGAGACGTAGAGGGAGGAGTTTCTTCCCTTAGTTAGCTGGTGAATGACGTCATTTCCTGGAAAAGTTAATAGTACGGGTGTATAAGTTTTGTAAATATACATGAAATCACTAATAAATTCATACAGAATTACCCTGATATTTTTGCATTTTTTTTTTTGTAAAAACAAATTTTATTCCGTAAAACATACGTAGATGCAATAAAGTAAACATTGATTAAGATATTAATATTATTAAAATGACAATAAACATTTACCAATCCAGTAGGAGTCACTAGCGTTACCAAATCCAACCTTGTACTCCGACCACGTTCTGTCGAAACTCACAGATCCACTCACACGTTTCTGGATTGCCTACAAGTTATCATCAGAAAATAAATATCTTGAAGGCTGACTTTTTAAAAATCTCTTTGTCTTTTTTTAATTAATTATTTCAAAAACTTGAAAGAAGAATAGAGAAACTAACTGTCCACCCTCCACCTTCTATCGCCATATCACAGTATACATCCACGTGGTTTTCTTTTCCGAAGGGGTTTATACTGTATACACCAGACTGTGTATGGCCTTGTAGAAAATGATCCTTACAATCCCTGTTTATTTTGGAATCTTAAAAAGAACAACAGGTAATTAATATGAAAAAATACACACTAAGATAGAGATAGAGAGAAAGAGAGAGAGAGAGGAGAGAGAGAGAGAGAGAGAGTAGAGAGAGAGGAGAGAGAGATATAAGGAGGTAGAATACCTTTCGTAACGGTTTGCAATGTTCTGTTATTTAAGAGTTCGTAAATTTCGGCGATGTTTCTATTAAGCTTCTGTTCGGTTTCTTGAATCTTGTTCTCGCAATCCACTGTAATCTTTTGGTATTCGCTTCTCTGTTCCCGACTCAAAGAACCAACCTCATTTTTCAACTTATCTACTCTTTGCTGTAAATCGGTATCCTTAATTAGAGTATCAATCTTTCTTTCCAAATTTTCTAGCCTCTGTGTCAAAATCTGGTTCTGGTTAGTAAGAGTTTCAACTTCTATCTGTAATGTTTCTGTTTTCACCTCTAAAGTCTTGTCCTGTGTTAAAGAATTGACCTGCCGCTTCAGTGTATTGAAAGCCTGTTGTTGGGAGGAGACCATATTTTCTGTAGACGTCAAGCTTATTTTCAAAAAACTGACGTCATCCACTACTTCCTTAACATCCCTGACCACTGCTACCCGGATTAGAGTCTCTTGGTTGATGATCTGCCGGAGAACGTCAATTTCCTTGATGTCCCGTCTGTCGCTGATCAAAGCCGTAGAGTTCTGATCGTTTGTACCAGTTAACAAGGAAGCCGTCCTGACTTGGGATATTGACATAAAAAACAGTACAAGTATGGTAAACATCATCTTTGCAACTTAGAAGTGAGCTTACCAGAAGAAAAAACAATATTGTTTTACGAGAACAGATTTTATAAGGTATATATAGAGACATTTTGGGATTTTCCCAATCAGATGACGTCATATATTGTCTAAAGAGATGTTTCCTGAGTTGTCTGAATGTGCTGAAAGTAAATAAAACCCTACAGAACTCTGACAGTACATGAAGATTATGACAGGAATCACTTACACTGTGGCGAGAGATAACATCCTGATGTCACAAGAGAATTCTTGGTGTTATCATTGTGTTGTCTAAGACAAAATGATGAATGATCACAAGCTTAAAGTACTTTGGCAATCGGAACTCTTTGTCCTTCTCTGTAGATAATAACATCAAAAGCATTCGTACAATCTCACGCTTAGCATTTTCTTCCCACACGAATATGTAATTAATTTCTGGGAAACAGTAACACAAAGACGTCCTACTCTCCTACACATATCTGCTTGTTCTGTTTCAAATATTACAGGTGATGTGTGATTATTAAAAGAAGGTTATAATGAAAAGAAAAGGGAATAATGTTAACAATATATGTGAAATATGTATCTAATTTTTGAGACATGCATTTATTGCAGAAGGTCGGTTTTAGCTCAAACTGATAGTCCCTTCTTATATGTTTTAATTTATTCAGGATGCTCCGTTGTGTTATTCAACTGCAAACATAAAGTAAAAAAAAAAACAGCGTGATTTGACAAACTCGATGATTATTCAACTTTAGAAACGTACCATTCAAGGTAAGTCATATTATAAGTTCCTTGATGAAAAAGGAAGCAAATTACTAAAGCAGCAAAGAAATTTCACTTTAAACCAAAAGTGTTTTGTTTCTATGGTGACATTGCAAATAAGCAATTAATCCCAATATCTGTTTATGTTCTTGGTTTCGCAAGGCCCTTGCAAAAAATTTCGCCAGCTTTAAAGTTTCATGTTTTCCTCAAGGAAGAAGCATTAAGCCAATCTTGAACTAATTTTGCTTGGTTACATCGTGTAACCATGACAAGCATAAAGATTATTACATAAAAACATTGCTAATACCTTTTTACTTAATGTGATTTTTTAAAATTGTTTTTCCTGAAGTTGTTGTTTGAGTTTGATCGTGTGACAGTCACACCTAGCATAAGTGAATACTGACAGTTTTTCAACATTAACAATGTTTTCCAAATGTATCTTTTGTTACCACTTACTACTATAGTAATACATTCTACACACTTTCTTTTTAGCATAAGTGGCAATAATGTGTCTTTTTTGTGAGAATAGTTTGTTTGATATATATTTTACACACCTTTTTAAGCATAAGTGGCAACAATTTGTGGTGTTTTTATGAGACTGTCTTCTTTGTTTTCCCTATTTTTAATAAAGGTTCGATAAAGATTCAAAGTGGCTGAAAATCTCAAATTGTCAGACTTTCCTTGCTGTTACCATTAAATAACAACACATATAGCAATTTGTAATGTAAAATTCATGATGAACTCTTTTTTCGTTATTCTTTCCTTTTATTCCTTGTAAAGAAAATTGATACAGAATCTCGGGTCACCCGCATCACACTCTCAGTATCTTAAATAAAATCTCTTAGGATACAAAAAAAAAAAATATGAAGGTTCTTTTCAGCAGTAACAAATCCTTACATTTATGCCAAGCATCTGTTTTCTTTTATTTTTATCCTATGTAATATTGACATAAATATATGCTTTCACCGAGATTCTGGCGTTCTCTAACTTTCTATTTTTATGCATTTGTTTTGTTCCTCCACTAACACAATTCCTGTCCTTTGGATTCCCTAAACGTTTTCCTTGTTATCTTACTCAGTATATTTTATTCTTATCTGATTATACACACAAACACCAAACTTCCAGTGTTAATCTTAATGTACAGGAAGAAAATATTGTAAACACAATAAAAAAATGATGGTCATATATTTACAGTCAGTGTAATTTTCCTGATGAAATCCATTAGAAAATCACGACGTTCAAATTTCTATAACACACGCGAAACCTTGTCACCGCGCGTTGGAATACACAGTAGGAACTACATGCATTTTCAATACTCTAGGAACATCAAAATGTAAAATGTTTTATTTCAATTTAATGAAAAACTATAACCCTGAAAAATTAAAGTAAAAATTAACGTAATGCGCGTTAAGAATTAATTTGTCACTTTTTCCCCTCGCAATGTTTGTTTGCGTTATTTAACTTTGCAAGGTCATTTAACGTCATTTGACGTCACAAACAGCTCTTACATCTATTAACCATGGCAGTTTTGAAGGGCGCTTAATTCACATTTAAGATAAGAGAAATAAGCAATTATGAAAAAGGAATATTAGAGAATGTAAATATAAGCATTGAATTCATATTTTTGGATGTCTTCGGTCCTATAACACACCTGGCTTGCATCATAGTAGAAGCTTAACTGATACTACATCAGTTAACGCGCGGTATTCAATTTGTCGGCACGACCAGGTGTGTTAAAGGACCAAAGAGGCAAAGACATCCACAAATATGAATTCAATGCTTAAATGTATGAAGGGGGCATACCCCCTATAGTTTTTCCGATATACAGTATTCTATAAAAAAAAAAACACCTACTATAATATGATATTTGTGTCCCCTCGATAAAAACGTCTAATGACTCCTTTAAAAATCTAATTAAAATGAATTTTTATTTATTTATTTAAATTTTTTATGCTTGAAGAGGAATTTTTGGTACTTGATAGTTTCCCACCAGAAATATATGGTTGTGCACCCCTCCCAACTTAAATTGCTTAATATGGGCCTTGAAAGTTCGATAAAATTTTATATAAATTAACCTTATTCTCTTAATATAAGTTGACATACTTCAGCCTACATCCGTATGCAGGCAAAAACCTTTCACCACTTCAAAAAATTCTGTAAAAAACTGTTATCAAAATCTTCACGGGAGATATCTCTCTTCTATTAAATCTCATTTCTGTTTTTATTTATAAAAAGATTCTGCAATTTCCACTGAAATGTTTATCATATGACCCAGGAAATAAAGGAAGGGGGAGGGGGTGACGAGTGACGTCTTTTATAAGCTACGAGAAAATGAAAACCTTTCTGGAAAATCAAATATTTTGAAAAATGATTTAGATTTTAATCGTTTTAATAATGTCAAAATAATATAACAATTCAAACAAAAATTCATTTAAACAAAATAAAAGGAAATAAATAACTATTAAAAAGTACTGGTATTCAACAAAGAATGATTGCGTAAATATTATAGCGATAAAAAAGCAACCATTTTTTGCAATAAATCGCTACATAAACCGTGTAAATATTTATCTTTAAAACCACGTCTTTTTAGCAAGTAATCGCAAGTGCACTGTGGGGATAAGGATAATGTCATAAAAAAGTAACAAATGTAATGCTACTGTTACGCCACAGACGGCGCAAAGATGCTTTTCCAATGTTCTTGTTCCCTTAATTGATATTTGCAGAGGTACATATTTGCTTTGTTCACAATGTGTATTGTTTTAATAGCATTTTAGGAACAATTTTTATACTTTATTTTCAAATGAAACAAAATTTAAAAGAAACAAAATTATATAAAATGAGGAAAAATTCATTGGCATGATAAACACTGAATAAAGTTATAAACTTTGTTCTTATAAAATAGTGTATTTAATGATATATGCACAATACACGTTTTGATGATTTTTATTTTATCTACACGCTCAATTATTTCAATGTGGCAGAATCATTTAATAAGAACATGATAACTCTTATTCTAAAATTATTTAAAATGTATAAAAATAATACTGATATGAAATTTCGACATTATCCATGCAGGGCACGCAGAGAGATATCAATACACAAGGATACTTATTCTATAAAGAAACATTTATTTAAACGAGGAATTCATAGAACATTAATATGCATTAAAGAATAATAATGAAAATGAAAATGTTTCTAATTAGTGACTCGTGTTTTATTGTATGATTCATCCATTTCTTCTTCTTTTTATTTAATTCTACATCTGTAAAACAATATAAAAGAAGGATAAGCTACAATTTTTTTTACGGATATTCATAGCTACAATATCAGATTATTGAACACAATTCTTTAAAAATCGGAGGTTTACCTAGTGACGTCTAATTAACATAATTGTCTCCCTTAAAGAAGATCCTCTCTCTACTGTAGTATACCATGGGTGGGCCCAGGACTCCAGGGACCAAGGACCGTTAAGGAAGGCGGAGTGACGGGCATTAAACCACCAGCCTCCTCTAGTGGTACTTGCAGCAGCACAATTATATCTATATCTGTCATTATCTCTGTCTGGGGTGGTGAAGGACATCCCAGACAGATCCCAGTTAAGAATACCAGTGTTTTTCATACTGTCTCCTGCAGAATAAACAAAAAATGATAAACCCGACTCAGCTCAAGGCACTTCATTAACTTCTTTAAGGTGATTAAAATTAATCATACACACTCAACAAAAAATCTCAAATAAGATACATGAACTTCGAAATAATTTAATTGATATATGATAATTTAGAAGGGGTGTGAAACAAGCCACATGGATTATACACATTATACACAGGATTCAAAGAGGTTACATAAACTTTGAAATAGCATTATTATGTCATATGTTATGTAGATAATCATTAAAATAAATGAGGTACATGTATTGATATTCGTTGTAAAATCTATATCTTTAACTCACTTAAACTCAATTTCACTTTACTCTAAAACAATATTTTCCTACCGTTAGTGAAATAATCAAGAAATATGACTACATCAAAATGACGTACATGATAACATTTAATCATTTCTTTACTTACAGACAAAACACATGTTATCAAAGTGAAAGAAACAATAAAATCTGTTAGAAACAAATTAGAAAAGAATAATGTACGTATAGAAAATATGGATTACAGTACATTTCTTGAACTCCTTCTAATGGAGATTAGAGGCATTACTATTTCATATTCATCATATAGAAAGAAAGACAAAAAGAAACCTTGTTAATTGCACAAATAGAAAAATGAGAGGCAGAGAATACATTAAATCTTCATTTAATAGAGGAGAAAAAAACAGATCTTGAGAATTTAAGAAAAGAAAAGTTACAAGGTCACATCATATGATCCCGAGCCAGATGGGTTGAATATGGAGAAAAACCATCTCAATATTTTTGTAATTTAGAATCCCGTGATTATTTGAATAAGATTATCAAAAAGATTAAAACAGAGGAAAATGAAACTATTTACAATTAGTCAGAAATTTTAAATAAAATCAGGATGTATTACAAATCTCTCTATACTTCTGTAGATGCAGAACTTCTCGACATAGATCTTGCAGAAATTATAACAGTTACTAAGGTGTCAAAACTTGAAAATCATATTGCTAAAACACTTGAGGGAAAAATTTTGGAAAATGAAGTCTTACAGGTGTTAAAAAAAACGAAAAACAATAAGTCACCAGGAAGTGTTAAATTTGTTAAATCTTTTTGGTCAGACTTAAAACTTTTTATAGTACTTGCCATAAATGACATATTTCAGAGGAAAAAAACTTCCCATTTCTCAAAGATTAGGATTAATTACATGCTTTCCAAAAGGTGATAAGCCAAGAGAATTTTTGAACAATTGGCGACCTATCACACTTTTAAATGTGTTTTATAAACTTTTATCAGGTTGTGTTAGTCATAGAATAAGATGTACCCTGGACAATATCATATCAAATACTCAACTTCGATTTTTAAAAGGAAGATATATGGGTGAAAATACCAGATTTCTTTATGATCTTATGGATTACAGTGAATCTAGAAATATACCGGGATTGCTTGTACTTATAGACTTCGAAAAAGCTTTCGATTCAATATCCTGGACCTTTGTACATAAAGTATTAGAATTTTTTGGGTTTGGTAAAAGCATTGAATGGGTAAAAATTCTAAATACAAAATTTTGTGCGTCGGTGCTTCAATGTGGATTTTTATCCGAACAGTTTTATATCCAAAGAGGATGTCCTCAGCGAGATCCCTTGGCACCTTATCTGTTTCTTCTTTGTGCAGAAATTCTTTCAATTATGATCAAACAAAATCAAAGTATCAAAGGAATTGTTATAAAAAAAAACAGAACATAAAATATTCCAATATGCAGATGATACCTGGCTTGCCCTTGACGGTTCACCTAAATCACTTTTTGCAGCATTAGATACAATTGATTTTTTCTCAGTTTACAGGACTTAAAATTAACAGCTCAAAAACTAAAATTATTTGGATAGGTTCAAAAAATTCTCTAATAAAGTTTTCCATTATTCTCGTTGGAAACTTGAATGGGGTTGTACAACTTTCAATTAACTTTCAATTTACTTTTAATTAATTTTTCAGTAGAACAAGATAAAATTATTGAATTAAACTACAATGTTCAATTACCAAAGATCAAAGCATTAATTCAGCAATGGAAAAGAAGGGTTCTTACTCCTTTTGGCAGAGTTACAGTTCTTAAAACATTAGTTTTACCAAAACTTAACCATCTTTTTATATCTTTACCAAAACCAAATAAAGAAACTTTATCACAATTGAAAAGAGAAAACTTTGAGTTTATATGGAAATCATAATGTGATAAATTTAAAGAAAAATTATTACTCAGGATTTTTTACAAGGAGGATTAAAAATGTTGGATATAAATAACTTACATCTCTTAAATGCTCCTGGATTAAAAGATTAACAAAAAGTAATCAACAATGGTTAGATATTTTTTTGGCAATTAATGGTTAAGACATATTGCATAAAGCTTTTGATTTTTGTGAAGAGTATGTGTCTTGTTTTATTGTAAAAAATAACAACATTTTTTGGAAAGTTGTGTTTAATTCATGGTTATATTTCATGAAAACACTCAACAACAATTCATACATGAAATCTAAGTATCTGAACTTACCTGTGTGGTACAATCCCAATATAAAAATCGGAAACAAAATAATTTTTGTAAAGACTTGGTATATAAATGGCGTTAAAAGTGTTTGTGATTTCTTAGACAATAAAGGAATTTTTTAATTGTCACTGATTTTGGAAATAGATTTCATTTGTTTAATGTTTGCATTATGCAATACAACAGTATTATTTGTGCTATATCCAGGTTTTTCAAAACAATGTCTATAGATAAATCATCTGTTAGAAGGGAATGTACCCCTGTTATTCCTTTTTATTTTGAAAATATTATTATATATGAAAAGTGCACTTAAATAATTTATAGATATTTGAATAGTAACAACATCATTCCTACATCAATATTTAGATGGAACCAGGAACTATCAATGTTTTTAGAATCTGATATTTGTATTCAAGATGTTTTTAAGGTTTGTTTTAGAACAACTATGGATACTTCTGCTCAATGGTTACAGTATAGACTCCTACACAGAACCCTTCCAGTGGAATATTATTTGAAGAAAATAAGTTAGTTATCTGATGATCACTGTACCTTTTGTAAACAGGATATAGAAACAATACAACATATATTTTTAAATTGTAGAACAATTTCTTCACTATGGAGTAATCTTAGCATGCACATATTTACAAAAACTTCTTAAAGAGTTGGATGTAACAAATGCAATATTATTTCAGGTGAAAGGCCATTTTCTTATCATAATAGGGTGATAAATTTCATCTTTTTAAATACAAAGCAATATATCTTTTCTTGTTTAAAGCAGAACAAAATGCCTATGATTACTGGGCTGCTTCATCATTTAACTCTTAAGTACAAAGTAGTAAAATGCATATCAATTCAAAATTTTACAATGAACAATTTTGATAATCTATGGTCACCATGGATTAACATTTTTGAGCTATAAACATTTATTGAAACACACCAACTTTAAATATTTCTTGAATTTTATATATTTCATATTTCGTTCTAGTTTAAAATCAGAGGGGAAGTGTAAATGTATGTGTGAATAAGACTAAAAAGCTTAATATGTAACTTGATATGTCACTTTTTGAAATAATAATAAAAAAAAAAAAAAAAAAAAAAAAAACATTTAATCATTTCTAATGTTGGAATTGTTTCTCTAGATCTATTATATTAATCAAAACATACCATCATTTTCTGGCATTAACTTATTACGCCTAACGACACCGAGTAGAATTAAGTAACACTAACACTAGATTTATGGCGAAGAACGTGAAGTGTACAAAATGAATTGGCTGATAGGAATTGTTAATAATTATAAATGAATTTCATAAATACAATAGTCGTAGTATTAAATATGTTACAGAATTTTTCTTTCTTCAATGCAAAAATGATATAATGATATTCTCAGAACATATTATACATTAATTGCATGATACGCAACTAGGTTAAGGGCTACCCAAAGGTAGATCAGTGTATACAGAGCCTCAGGAATGCGATTATGACGTCACAGTGAAACTGTACAAATGAATCTCAACGAATAAATAATAATAATCTTTTTCATATACTCTTACAAACTTTGATTTCTTATAGTTATTGTAAATATAAATCAATGTGTAACTTATCTTGTCATTATAACACTATTTGAATGTAAAATCAAAGCCGACTTGATCTCGCTGTACTAACAGATATGACGTCATAGGCTAGTTTGACACGCAGTTTCTCTGTACCCGAGACGCAGATCACGCTTTTAGTGGAACTGAAAATATGAAAATTAAAAAAAAGATGAGCGTGATCTGACTGAAATTGATTCATATTTTTGAATGCATTAATCAATACTTCACAGTCTTATTCAATTTATAACTATCAGTTCTCTTATAAAGCCGCAGTCATGCACTTTTATACAGAAACTTACTACAATCACAGGTACTACCCTCTCCAAAATCTCAAAAGTTCAACGATATCCGCTTCATTATAAATTATGATATTTTATACACATATATTTGCATATCCACTGCTTTCTCCCACTAAGAACATCCAGTCATCAACTGCGTTCGTAGGACTATAGATGCAACTGCTTCTCCTATGAGTGCAATTGCTCTATCTAATTCCTGAAGAACAATTTCTACTACACTTGTTTTATGTGTCTAGAAGTATATATATGAAACTTTTCGTAAAAGGAATAAAAATAAGTTTTTAATAATATTCTTTGAGAAAAAAGAAATTCAGAATAATTAAAATTGCTGATTTATAACTTTAAAAATTTAATTTTGGTCAATGTATTTAATTGTATAATAAAACTTTTTAAAAGTTGTAGAAAACTGCCCTATTTTTATTTTTTGTATCATGCATGTTTGTTCAAAGAACGATAACTCTTCACACTTGGGTAATAACATTCAGAAAACTAGTATATCGACTTCAAGAATAATTTTCGCTATTAAAAATAAATAGAAGAACTAAAAAAAAAAAAAAAAAGCATTCTGGAGTAATAATCATCATAAAAGCATGATCATTTTTCATCATAGTGTTTTAAAATCGTTGATTTTTGTTAGAGGGTTTCAATAACGTTGATCGATGACGTCACAACTGCATCAAAACAAAAATTAAGAGAATGTGGTGACGGCGCTGCTTGTATCTAGATAACTGTGTTTGAGAGGGAAATACTTTATAATTGTTTGTGATTTATTAGATAAAAGTATCATTGATCAGGTGTACTGATTTTAAAGCCGTATGTTTTTCATTACTGAAGACAAGAAGCCGCGTCCTTATGTAAGTCAGGATTTCCTCTGATATTTTTGAATAAATCAAAGAATGCAAATATAAGTAATAGACAACGATTATTCAGTGAACATGGCATTATGAAAAGCAATAGCTCTGCTGGCATATTTTCCATGATGCGCTAGCGTGCATCTTGGAATATGCCAGCAGAGCAATTGCTATTCATAACGCCATGTTCACTGAATAACGTTGTTTATTTCTTAAATAGCTACTGTCCCTACTATTTTGAAAAGTGCTAGGAGCAAGTTGTGCGCTGTTGATTTTTTCCGTAGTTTTACATTTCTTCAATGCGTATAGTGTAAATGCACATAGTTTATCAAAAGTCGACTAAATTTCATATAATTCCCGGGCATGGCGAAATAGCTCCCAGCACTTTTCGGGTTAACAAATTTTTCTTAAAGAAAACACAATCAATTTCATAGTGAAAAAATTTCCGTATATCGTTGAACTTTTACGATCTTTGTATCCGTTCATATTTTTTCGAATTTTAAACATGTCACGTGACAAACAGCTGATATACGTGAAGTCGCTTTGGCCGAACTCGGTTGAGACCCCATACATACATATGCATTAGTATAATTCCCAGTAAATTAAAACTCAAGATAATAAAAACATATCAACATTATATTGATTTTTTCGGAACATTTTAAGGCAAATTTCCTATGGGCGGACTTAACCTAGCTGCTTAGTGAGGGAAACATGAAGATTTATTCAGCCAAGAAAAATCATGTTCCCTTAGGGCATTGCAATGAATTGTTTATTATTCTGAAAAGAAAAAATAAGAAAAAAGTTTAATAAACAAAAAAATTCTAATTCGGTACCACTTTCAAATTTGTGGTCGTTTTTAACGTAAAGTTACTGAATCCCTTTTGACGTATCATACTCCGAACAAATAATCAGCAATTTGAGACGTCAGCTACTCTCAGGAATTTTCGTTCAGCATACGATAACAATTGCAGGAAAATGCACTAGGTTTCTAAAAAGGTGGAATATGATGAAAAGCGTGCGATGACCTTGAAATATGAAGTTTTATGGTCCGGTCACGTGATAATCTTCAACAAATCAGATAACGCGTTGTATAGATAGTTTTCAGTAGACCCATATTAACAAGAGTTATTTCCCTTTGGCCGCCATCTTGTGGGTCAACCAGGTAATTTTTCCTCTTTGTCCTACCAAATATAAGAGGGTGTAGCAGAAATATTTGGGGAAAAATCGTTATGGTATAAACATTATGAAATACAGGAGGCTTTAACAAATGTATAATTGTCAGATAAAAATGCTTCCCAGCCCACAATAGCCAGTATAAAAACTTAAAGTTGGTTCAATTATGAAGGAATATGAGCATGTTGACCCACAATATGGCGACCGAAGGGAGATAACTCTTGTTAATTTGTGTCTACTGAAAACTATCTATAGAATAATGATAATGAGGTATTTGGGTTTACTTCGACACAGTTATTGTAAACTCTTTTCTTAGCTTTAGGCTGTCTGCTGTAATTGTGTTTTGCTTGTTTGCCATTTTGCTGCGAAAATCTCACTGCATCTAAGTTCTTAGATTGTAAGTCTTTAATCTGATGTTTCACTAACTCTGAATTAAGTGCCATCTCAACAGCTTTCGTGAGTGTAAGTTCACATTCAAGCTGTGGTTTCTCGTTAAGTTCCTCGTCGATAATGTCCACGAGTAACCTGTCACGGATTTGGTCACTCTTATCTCTAAAATCTCAGTGCGCCGCCATATCGTGTAAATTTCTGACGAATTCCTCAACTGACTCTCCCTGGCGCCGGCTCCTAACGTTGAATTTTGCGCGCTCATGAATTACGTGTTCCTTTAGAACGAAATACTTATCGAAACGTTTAAGTACCTTCTTGAGTTTCTTTTCATCACCGTTCGAGAATACGAAGGATTTGAATATTTCTTTTGCCTCTGGCCCCATGGTGTATATCAATCAACTTATTTGTATTTGTTCATCCTCGTCAGTCAGTTTAGTTGCAATCTGAAACTGCGTGAATCGTTGTTTCTATTCCGGCCATTCATTTAGCCTGGTAAAGGCAAAAGATTCAAGAAAGAGAAAGTAAAAACTCGGAAATAATTAGGGAAAATACAAGTTATGAAAATATGAGACATTGAGAATCTGACTCAATTTATTTCTGCAAACCAGAGTTGGGTAACCAATTCCCTGAAAAAGGCAAAAATTAACCTAGTACAAGCATTTTAAAAACTTTCTGATCCAAAACTAGGCCTCTTGAATCTTGCCTAATTCATGCAACGGTATCTTCAATTCAATTTAAGTTAAGAGTTAATTTTTAAATAAAAGAAACCAATTTAATCATATCAATAATTTTAAAGCACTGTGATAAAAGTATGACATTTTTTGTCGGATCAACACTAACAAAAAATACTATAGTTAACTATAGTTTACTATAGTTAACTATAGTTTACTATAGTTAACTATAGTTATAACCTTGACACTTTGAAAACTTTTATTTACTATAGAGATCACTTTGACACTTTGAAAAACTTTATCGAAAACTTTGACACTTTCAAAAACTTTGGCGAAAACTTTGATACATTAAAAAACTTTAATGAAAACTTTGACAGTTTGAAAAACTTTGGCGAAATCTTTGACATTTTGAAAAACTTTGGCAAAAACTTTGATTTACTATGGTTAACTTTAGTAAACTATAATAAGTTACTATAGTTCTTTTTTGTCAGGGAAGTAACTTTTGTCCAATGTAAATAATATCAGATCCATGGTGAAATCTGAGTTATTAAAAAAAAATTTAGTGATATTTCTCTCAATTATGTATTGAATCCGGATAGGGCCACGCAGTTCACTATCGCATCATCGTACCTTCGAGATTTGAGTCGATGGTGCAATGACGCGATAATGCGATGACAATGAAGCGAAGGTGCGATAACGATGAAGCGATGGCGCGATAGCGCGATGACGATGATGCGATGGTACGATGGAGCGATAATGCGATGACGCGATGGCACGATAGCGATGATGCGTTGGTGCGATAGCGATGATGCGATGACGCGACAGCGATGAAGCGATGCTATATCATGCCATCGTTATTGCTTTATCGCGCTATCGACATCGTGTCATCACACCATTGCTCTATCGACTATATAGATAGGATGGCATTCTCAGCAGGTAGTTAATTCGATCAAAGATTTGATTGCCCAGTGATAATTTACTGACTTTAATTTTGTATTTGATAATCATATTTTAAATAACAAACACGAAGTACCAAAAGGAGAGAGGGAGAAAGACTTTTGTTTTGTATTTGCTTTTAATTTTCTTGATTGTGAATACTGTATTTAACGGTGCTTAAATTTCACGGTTTCTCAGAAAGTACAATAGCGATGGGTTTAATTTCACCAGGGACCTATATACTAGTATATAGGTCCCTGATTTCACGATGTAAGAAATTAATTTAAATTTCGTATAAGCATTTAGTTTAATAGTTAATGATAGCATTCACGATGGGTTTAATTTTGCGGAAAAAAATGAATCGCGAACATAGTGAAAGTAAAATCATTGTAATTATTTCCCACGTAATTATTTCCCAATTTACAGTATTAACCCCCCCCCCCCCAGCCCCCCGTTTAGAAACCAAAATCTAGATCACGCGGATTACGATTTCTTTTACATCATTCACAATATGAGTGTATTGTTAACTTTATCTTGATTATCAAACTATATTTTAACAATCTTCTAACTTGTTATATGTCTGGCAATAAAGACATTGTTAATTTTTATGCCAAGTGAAGTTGATTCACCCAGTAAGATCTATTTCCGACATGTATTCTGTTCATACTTTCACAACCTGACGCCCTTTCTCTTCTCAATGGCGCATGCGAAAAAGAGTCGATAGCGCGATAGTGTGACAATGCGATGACGATAGTGCGATAGAGCACTGATGATGACACGATAGAGCATCGCTTTATCGTTATCGCGTTATCGTATCATCGCTATCGCACCATCGCAGCATCGCTACCGTGCCATCGCGTCATCGCTTTATCGCTCCATCGCACCATCGCTTCATCGTCATCGCAGTATCGCGCCATCGCGTCATCGTCATCGCGCTATCGCACCATCGCTTCATCGTTATCGCTTCATCGCTTCATCGTCATTGCATTATCGCGTCATCGCACCATTGACTCAAACCTCGATGGTGGGATGATGCGATAGTGAACTCAATTTGAGCTACATATAACCCAAAACACTCTCTTTATTTGTAATGTAAAATTCATGATGAACTTTTTATTATTATTTTTTCTTTGTATTCGTTGAATAGTTAATTCATACAGGCGCTGAATCTCGGGTCACTCGGATCAAACTCTCAGTATCTTAAAAATTAAGTATCTTAAATGAAATCTCTTAAGACACATACAAAAAATATGAAGGTTCTGAACAGCAGTAACAAATCCTTACATTAATGCTAAGCATTCGTTTTCTTCTACATGTATATACATTAGTGGTATCTTTCCACTATATAAACATACAGAGAGAAAATATTTTCAATTCTGTATGAAGTTTATCGGAGGTCAAAGATCAATACATGACCAAATCACACGGCGCAATGATATCTACCGATACTTATAAATAAAAAAAAATTGCTTTTCATGTATAAAGATGAACAAAATAAGCAAGTGAAATAATCGTTTTATTTATAACATGAACAAATACTTCATACATTCTAGGCGATCGATTTAACCTGTGTGCATAATGAATATACCGATAGAAACTAGCCTTTGTTTACACGTTCACTTTTGTCAACTTCAGAGAATCTAGCTTTTTAGTTTATCCTAATTTTTGTTAGACCTTAAATTAAATCTTCATGATATAGGGTAAACTTATATTTTTTCATTAAACTCTACGCACGATAACTCTATTTGAAAATATCAAAGCATTGCAATCACGCCACGAACAGCTGAGAAACACCTCGATCGGCGTTGTCGTACTTCAAATGTAAGCTGTCGCCAGTGTCTCCGTGTCCGTGATAATAAACATGCCTTTAGTTACTGAAATCGTGGATTAAATGTTTTTGATCAAATTTAATACTTGATTGCAAATTAACTGACAAGTGTCTCAATCCATCGGATCCATCCAACCCTTTCAGGCGACCGAAATTCCTCCATCTTTTTATCATCAATTCTCGGACGTGTTTCCTGTGTCTTTTCAACACAATTTTCAATTATCAATTTTCACATTAAATATTCCCAGACAAAAATCTATTCACTATTACTGATCACAAGTAACCTTTAACAAAATATTCAATTCCAAAATAGAATTTTTAGCCTGACAAATCCAAAGCATAACCGCCTTTCAAGCCGATTTACACCTTGCGTACTATTGACGGAAATCTACGGCGACCGGTTAGTGCAATATTTATATCCGTATATATCTAATTAAATATTTAATTGTCCATCTCAAATATATATTAAGCACATTTCTCAAAAAATTAAAAAAAAAATTAAAAAATTGAAATTTGGAAATTCAGATTTTTGAAATAAAATATTAAATTCCAATATAGCAAATCAATTTAAATTTTTGAAATTAAGAAATTTGAACTAATATAAAAACATTCTAAAGCTCAAAATTATTTTAGAAATGTTAGAAATGTGAATTGTTAAGAGTTACACGGACCCATTTGGGTCCTGTGCTAATTAAATATTTCCTCAAACCTCTTGTTCCCCGTAAATCTTGACAGTTATCATTTTAAATGCTTTTTCAATTCTTTTGTTCCCTTCATTGCTATTTGCAGAGGTACATGTGTGCTTTATTCACAATGCGTATTGTATAGACAGACTTTTCGGCATGATTATTATACTTTATTTTCAAATGAATCAAAAATTAAAAGAAACAAAAATATGAAAGATCGATATTATTCCAGCAGGGTCAAAGGAGGGATATCCATTCACAAGGATACCTATTGCATTAAGAAACATTTATTTATACAAGGAATTCATAGAACATAGATATGAATGATAGAATAATAATAATAATGATAATGTCTTTTATCTTTTATGTTATTACTTAGGCATGCACGAGTATGCTACAGAGTTTGCCCCTAAGACAACTTGCCCGTAAAAAATTCACCCTTTTCGAATTCGTATATACAATTCATTGGCACCTTTTAATCTGCAGATTGTATTTATACATTGTTTATTCATTGGTGGTTCAGAATTTCTCTCTTATACATATACTTTTATATGCAAACTAAAATTGACACTGTGGCACAAGCATTTTAAAAATTAGGAAGAAATTGAGTTAAGGAATTTGAAAAATCTGACAGTTATTCCTTATATTTACATGCTTTGATTCCGCCAATCCACGGGCTCCAAGCCTGCTTCTCTCTGGGTGTTGTCCCGCCCTGCACGTGGTTTTTTTGGAACCGCGCCAAAACATTCATGAGGAAATCAATTACATTACAATTGGTAATTTTATCTCGGACAAAGACATTGGAAATGTAAATATTTATAGGTAACGGCAAGTTCTAGCTTTTAAAAATACAACAAGTCTTCACTGGCATTTGTTTTATGTACTAAGGCTCGTAAAATAATTTGATATAAAGCAATACAATTATAGCTTGATAGAGACCTGTAGCAAATGTTTTCATCAGAGGAAGGGAGGGGGTGGGTCCGAAAAAATATGCGTACTCCAGAGCTGTTCTACACGTGAACAATGATATTTTACTATCGGTCAAAGTAGGCAGATCATTGTAGAAATGTGACCGAGTCTACATGCATATTCACTAACCTAGAAAATCTCTCTAATTGAACTTCGGTTAGGAACTCAAGCATATAGTCCACGAATTGTAGTCCTTTTATAAAAGACAGCAACTTAGTTTAACAATAAGTATCTAAATAAAGAAATTCAGGATGATTTACCCGATGAAATTGTAGCAAACCACATCGGAGACGGTTCTTTCATAAAATGTCTGAACACATATAAATATTGATTGACAATTTTTGTAGCTTCAGGTGTCCGTGTAAAATCTGACTATTTTTGTTTTCGGCAACTAAGTTCATAATGGGTTTTATCATAATTTAAAAAATATATTTAGTATTATCATCACCGGGTCAACCCCATTCTGGACTCCAGCCTTAGTTTATGCTATATCCCAACCAGCAAATGTTTAGGAAGGCAGAGTTCCTTATTAAATTCCACAATGAGATGTTAACCAACTTTTCTCTCAATCTGCGGTCCAGTTAAAAGGATTCTCCAGCCACTTATCATAAAAATTAACAAGATTTATTTTTCGCCTTCCATAATCATTCACTGGAACTCGTGAAGAGGTAAAATTATTCAAAAGCAGATTGATCTCATTTTCTGGAACTCATGGATCTCATTAACTGGAATTTGTGGAGGAAACGGGATGACTCAATTTCGCTATCCGTTCATAATAGAGTTTCTTCTAAATTTGCGGTTCTGAGCGGCCAACAGGTGTTGGGGAGTGGCAATGTTACCCAACCTGTATGAAATGCAACCAAATCAGTCAAGGTTCAGCTTTCCACACTTTATCAAATTAAACAATCTATTTGTAATCGTTATGATTACAATAAAAATTTCTTACAATATTAAACATCATTAGTTCTAATATAAAAAAAATGTAACCTGTTAATAAATTAAGCCATGTGAAAGTATTTATAATTTGACAAAAACGGCGCAGGTCTAGAAAATTATCTCACCTGTATGAAATGCAACCAAGACAGTCAAGATTCAGCTTTTCACTGAAATCCTGTCTATCCCGGCCGTACAGGTCATACCAGGTTTACGTTTGTAGATTTGCAACTCCATTTTCGTATCTTCTTCGAAATTTGCAATAATTACTTTAAATTTTATTTTGAATTTTATAACTATAATTCTGACCTTGGTTACTTTTTAAACTTCTAATGCACTTTTAAAAATTTACCAATCTTTTGCATAATCTTTAAATATTAATTGTTTTCTGTCGTTAAATTATCCAAACATCTGAACTCTAGTCACTCCAATCTCATTGGTTGCCTCTTCCTCCTAACCAAATACATCTTCCGAAAACAAGTAAACAAGCGCATTGTAATGAATCGTATATTCTGAGAAACGTTCAGGTTAAAAAGTCACCCTTATGGTCAGAATCTGTTTATTTTTAGGTTTTCAGAGCTCGTGTTATCTCTCTAGCCGAAGAGTGCAAATACACAAAAACGTGTTACAATCTTATTGTGGTGTAATTTTTGTAATGATATTGTAATGTTTAGGAATTTACTAGATTTGTATCGCAATCTGTTTATAATTGATTTGACACGTAAGCAAAATTAGCTTTCTGACTCTCACAGAGTTCAGTAACCTACCGACATTATTCTGAAATTGAGTCACCTACATTCCCTGATTCCCAGGCTCTGAAGACTATAAGGAAGGATATGGAAATAACAAACAGTATTCATTCTCAACGTCCATTAAACAATATACAAAATAAGAGCAGAGCAAACACGGACCTCCGAAACATCAGAGGTGGGATCAGGTGCCATAAAGGAGTGAGCTTCCTCTGCCGACCGGTCACACCCGCCGTGTGCTCGTTGTCATAATCAGGAAATAACGGAAAAAATCCGTCGTCAATTCAGTGTATAAATAATGGACTAACAATTGGTATGAAAAAGCATTTCATTCGATGATAAATTGTATTTGCTGACAAGGTCATTGTATCGACCATAGAATTTACGAAATGATGACTTTAAACGAGACTGTTGATATTCTTGTTTCATCAACTTACTTGTCAATAGTTTACCTCGTTTAAGAAATTGTTCATACGTAGAGCATGCTCTTGCGTATCGAATCATCTGAGATATATATACTCCGTATGCAGGTGATGAAGGTATATTGCTGCATAAGTAAGGGAAGTTGACGATAGAAAAGTTTAAGTCATCACGTTTATCATATAACTTGGTTGTTAGATTACCATTAGTTTCTTTATCAAGTAAAATATCCAAGTATGAAGCAGAAGTGTCGGACTCTGTGGTATCTTTTATCTCAAGCTCACCAGGATATATCGTGTCGACGTAGGAATGGAAATTATCATTATTAATTGACAATACGTCGTCGATATATCTAAATGTCGAGTTGAAGGCCACAACAAGTGTTTTCTTCTTTTCACGCATAAGATTTTGCATAAATTCTGTTTCATATGAATATAAAAATAAGTCTGCTAATAACGGAGCGCAATTTCTACCCACAAGATTTCAAATAGATTGTTGGAATACCTGGTCTCCAAAAACCACATAGATATTGTCAATCAGAAACTCAAGCATCTTCTTGATGTCAATTTCAGAGTACTTATGTGTGCAATCAGAATCTGTTTTAACAAAATAATTTTTCAAATGACCAATGACGAGGTAAGTAAATTTACGAGTTCCATTTTTGTTGAAGAAGCAGCTGTCAATGATATCAAAAAGCCTGGATTTTAATTTGTCGTGGGGAATTGTTGTGTATAAAGTTGAAAAGTCGTAAGTTTTTAAGCTGTTGATTTTTGTAAAGTCTTGTGATTTCAAATTGTCCAAAAGTTCTTTAGAATTTTTAAGTATCCACATCTGATTTACACCACTTCTTGAATATATAGTTGTACAGTACTCTTGAAGTTTTTCCTTCACTTCTGTCAATATTTTAGTGAGAAGTAACGAAAGAGGCTTGGTTGAACATTTACTGGAACCTGCAATGTATCTTTGTTTGTAAGGATTCTTATGAAGTTTCGGAATCCAATATATATAAGGTAGTTCAAAACTATAAAATGATTTTGGTACACGTACTTGCTTACTGATATCCAATTTAGTCAGGCTGTATATATTTGTGCTTATTAGATAAACTATATAAAATATATTTGGTGTTGTTTCTGATATATTACAGATATAATACCCGGTCTGATTTTTGTATGAAATTCAAGAAGCAATTTCTTTAAACACACACTGTTCACGGTAGCTCATTCGGTAGAGCGCTCGCTCAGTGATTGGGAGGTCGTGAGTTCGTATCTCGGCCGCGATGACCCAGTTGATAAAATGGGTAGCAACTGTTCCTTCGCAATGCGCTCGGCACTTTGAAGTGACAGTTACGGGTCCCTCGGATGAGACCTTAAAAACTGAGGTCCCGTGTCAGCGGCAGGCGTTGGCACGATAAAGATCCCTCACTGCTCAATGGCCCTGAGTGCCGAGAAAAGGTCACAATTTGAAGCCCTTCAACGGCATACGGTGACGCCTTCATATGAGCGAAAAATTCTCGAGAGGAACGTTAAACAATATACAATCAATCAATCCTTAAACACACTAAAGTAGGAATTAAGAAATCTTAAGCAAAATTGCATCGATAATTTTCTGAATATGAAATTCACGTTTCATAAATAGGCAGCATGTTTTGTGCTAACTAGGACACCATATTAGTACTCGAACACGGATTTTTATGATTGACAATTTTTGTGCCTTCACACTTAACTCGAACACGTTAAGTTGTTAGTCATAGATTAAAATGTTCTTACAAAATAAAAAGAGAGATGGAAAATAGTGATCTCCTATTTTAATACTTATGTCAATACCCCCAACACAATCGGGCGGGTGAGTACATTTACTAGTATTATGTGTAAATCGAAAGTGACGTAATGTTTATCGAAATCAATGTCGAATGATGGTGTGGTTTTAAATACACTTGGTGTTCTTTTTAAAAAAAAAAATTAATGGGCTAGACAATGCAGGTCTTTCATAGTTCGCGTTTACATCAATTGAACAAAAACAACTTAAAACATAGAATAATTTTATGAAATTAAAAAAAATGTTTATAAGAAAAGAACATTTTGCTTGTTTTGTTATAGTCACTTATCAATAATAACCGTTAAGGAGGCTGGGGGGTCAACAAATTAATCACAAATTAACCACCAGATTTAACTTATTTTTTTTTAGATACGATAACTTAAGCTGTCTACTTTCATTTCACAAAGAAAAAAATTCATACATCTTAGTTTAAAAATTTGATCATTTTTATATATTCATATGGAGCTCTCCTTTAAAAGGAGATAAAAATAGTCTGAAAATGGCTGCCACACCCCAGCCTCGTTAAAATAAGACACAAAAAGGAATCCACAGATACCCATCGATTTTCTACTAGGAGCTCTGGACAGTGACGATGATGATCAGATGACGACTGATGAATGAATCAAATCTCACCAAGACCGACTAAAATACGCGTTCGACAAAGCCAGTGATCATACATCTCTGATGGCCAAAAACAGGAAGTCGACTTATGACAGAAAAGCCCGTGACCCGGATTTGAATATTGATGACAAAGTGTATATTCGAAACCGACACATCCGCGACAGAAACAAAATCCAAGATTCATGGGACTCTTCTGTGTATCGTGTTGTGAATATATCAGGAAATGTCGTTAGTGTTTTTTCAGACCATGATGTGTGAAGAGATGTGTTTCCTAAATAACCCTATTCCTTATGCAAAAACTTGATGTTCATATGTATATTTTTCTGGAGAGTATGTGACTATTATTGAAAAATGTATTTTGATAGAATTTATATTTTTCATTTATCGAGACGCTAAATTTAAAGCTCGGGAGTATGTGGCAGACTGACATTTATTTAAAATAATTTTTTATCTTTATTGAATAACTTGCTAAGCCATAATTTACCTTATGCCATATTTGGTAATAGTCTCCATTCTACTCCTAAAATCTCATTGGCAAGTAAATTTTAACCCCCTTGCTTAACCGTTTTTTTTTTTTGCAATATATATACTGAGGCATGGGCCCATCCCTGTCAGTGCGGGAAATTTAAATTACTTATTCCCAGCTGCCCGTTGTCACCACTTGAAAGGTACTTTTCTTAGTCTATAAAATTTTTGTATTTTATTTATTAAGTCCAAGTTAAAATTTCAAGTATTTTTCATATTTTTGAAATAAAAGTTTTTTAAAACTATGAAATTGACGTTTTGGGGATAGTACACTTAAGGTAGTCCGATCCTCAGGTTTATAAAATTAGCAGTTAAATAATCAAAAGTACTCATAAAAGTATCTCTGAATCCACAAGGTTGTGTAAATTTATCCACAAGATTTCTTAAAAGTTAAAATTTAAAGTTAATCATATTATATAGGGAAAAATGTCAAATCTCCAATATTTTTGCAGAAAAAGCGAATTGGAATATCAGCCATGCATTTTCTAATTGCAAATTGATCAACTAATATATTTCGGGTTAAGAAAGGATAGGTATCCAGGCATTCAGAAAAATTGCCATGATTTTTATACTTATTGGGTATTTTTGTCTTCTATTTCTGTCATATATTCTATAATACATAGTGTAAAAGGCTTTTGCTAACATTGCAAGACACCACAAATCACTCTTTAAAACATATCATGCTAATAAGCATTGGTATCTAAGGCTGGATTCCAGACAATCTTATTTCTCTAAAACTGTATACAAATTTTCCCTTTATAGGGTGTAAAAGTCAACTTTTATAAGACCTTTTCTAAGACTTCCAAAAACCTTGAATCTTATAAAGATGAATAAAATGAAAATCGTTGCTTGAAAAAAATTCACTTTCAAGCTTCATTTTGATGCATTTCAAATAAAATATAAATTTTTGGAGTTATCCTTCCTGGCTGAGGATCGGATATCCTTAAATTTTCTTATTTTTGAAGTGAATTGGAAATAAAAGTATTTTGTCTCAGTGTCTATGTGTATAATAATATTGTATATATGTTTTTTTTATTTGTAGATCTGCCATTGCTTTTTCATTTCCTAATAAATTTATAAACTGAACCTTGCGTTTTCCTTATCCGATTGGTTATACGTATAAAACTAGATCATCATGCATTAAACAATATGTACATTATAAGAGTATTCCTTATCATATATGACACCTGATCTAATTTCTGAGGTGTTAGTGGGTCATGATTGCTTTGTTACTGATTGGTATTGATTGAATTGACTAGATAAAAATGTTGATAATGGTCAGTAATCGTGCTCAAAGGACCATTGAAATATTCACTACTAAGTCAAAAATGTACTGACATTCCCATTTTTTACTGACAAACTTAGAAAATTACTGACAATGTGCTGTCGTTACTGTAAAGCGTTAATCAATATGTCTCCCAGTACTATACGTTCATCGTGATGTTTTCTTGTAAGGCTGCTGTTAATGTCTTGTTAAATAATTTTGGTTGCCAAAAAATTGCTTTGTTCTAGAAACTGTTTGTTTGTAGTACAAAAAAATATCAACTTTCAAATCATATTCTGAATTATTTTACAGATATCAATAATATTTAGATTTAAAAAAAGATAAATGCCTGGAATTTTGTTTCATCAAAAAATAAAATAAGACTGTTTTAAATGCAAAGTATAATACACGGTCATTTTCACACCACTGCAGCCTCCCCGAGAGCGAGAACAATAGGGACAGTAATTATCAGTAAATGTCAGCACTTGTCTAAGTTTTTCAGCAGGGACAGTAAACGGGTCAGTAATTGTCTAAGTTTTTCAGCACCGACTAAGATTCTCAGCACTTTTCTAAGTTTATCAGTACCGGCAGTAAAAAGGTCAGTAATTGTCTAAGTTTTTCAGTAACGACAGCACATTGTCAGTAATTTTCTAAGTTTGTCAGTAAAAAATGGGAATGTCAGTACGTTTTTGACTTAGTAGTGATTACAAATATGAAGAAAAAAAAACATGGACCACACAAAACAGGTGGGATGAGGCGCCATGGAGAAGAAAGCATCTCCTGTTGGCTGGTTACACACACCATATACCACTTGTCATGATAGGACAAACAGATAAAACATTTAATCCAGAGTGTGAATAATTACCAATCAATTAGAATAAAAAATCGTAAGTCCTCATTCAATTAAATTAGGGGTTGTATTTGCTCGTAAGATCTTTGTATCGGCCAAAGAATTTGCAAAATATTGACCTTAAACGAGAAAGTTGATATTTTTTTGTACTACAAACAAACAGTTTCTAGAACAAAGCAATTTTTTGGCAACCAAAATTATTTAACAAGACATTAACAGCAGCCTTACAAGAAAACATCACGATGAACGTATAGTACTGGGAGACATATTGATTAACGCTATGTACAGATGATAGAAATATATAGTTACATAAATAGGGGAAGTTGATGATTGAAAAGTTTAAGTCATCACGCGCACATTCGTCGTGAAGTTTTGTTGTAAGGTTACCTTAAATGTCTTTTTCTAGTAAAATAATGCGTCGTATCTTTTATTTATAGATACACGGAGATTTGCAAGTTTATTTGGTTTGAGCTTAAACATCTTGCAGGGAGGAGTTTAAACTTTGCACCGCCTAATGTTCATTTTCAACCCTTAAATTTTCATTTCAATTAAAGACTGTATGTTATTCCTCTGTGGTGTTGAACGAAGATGGTCGACAAAATATCTGTAGTAAACACCCCCGTATTTCAATCTTTGGTGATTAACATATTTGTTTACCTATTCAGGACAATACCTTTTAGACAGAGCACAAGGGGTTGCATATGGTCTATTTTCTAATTGTCTGTGCACTTTCTTTTCCTTGCCATCGATATCGATCATATCATTTCAAGATTGTTTTAACAGTTACTATACCTCTACCATGAGTTATACAACAAGGCCACTAGTGAATTTTTCTTGAATAACAACATTGGTAACTGTTTCCATACAACAGTAGGAGTTTTTTTTTAAAATGCATACATAGAAATAATAATGGTACGAAATTTTAGCATTGTTTTCCAACAGGGACCACATAAAAATAGATTTACAAGGATATCTATCTTGTTCAGAAATATTTATTAAAACTAGAAATCAATAGAATACAAATATATATAAAATAGCTACTTTATGAAATGAAATAACAATGTCTATTTTATGAACTTTGCTTATAATTGACGCTTTATAATGGTATAATATTTAATCATCCATAGCTTTGTCATTATCTCGTCATAATAATATTCTATTGAATGAATTATCCCTTTCCATTCTTCATTAATCTGCATCTGTAGAGAAAAACAAAATATTAAAGAAAGATCAACAAGGAAAAGAAATCTTTATTTTTGACTCCTCGTACCTGCGATTTCAGATTATAAAACAAATTAAATCTAGAAAATATCAAAAAAAGACATTGTATAGCAAATATTTAGACAATGTATGTTTACCTAGTGACGCCTGATCATCATCGTGGTCCCCATCACTGATGTCCCACTCAATATAGTAGGCGGCCAAGGAAGAAACCAGAACTCCGGGGACCAGGGACCGTTAAGAAAGGTTTGGAAACAAGAGTTTAACCACCATCCTACTCCCAAGACACCAGCACAGTTTATATAAACATTCCTGTCATTTTGTCTGTCCGGGGTGGAGAAGTACATTCCAGAAAGATCCCACTGAGAATGACCAGTGTCTAACATAGCGTCACCTGTAGAAGTAAAAAAAAATATCTATAAAATTTGACTCAGCTCAAGGTATTTTTTTGTCAATATTTATGATAATTAAAATGAACCGAGTCCATCGGCGTTTCATTAACTTATTTACAGTTATTAAAATAATTAATACATACCCAACTCAAAATGTCTAATAAGACGCATAAACTTCGAAATAATTTAAATGTATTTTTATAAAAACAATGTTCCCATACCTGATTTAAATAGTCTACAAATATAAATACTTTAAAATGACGTTCATAATATAAAATTTTCTATGTTTCTCCTGCTATGTCTACTATTTTTTTCTACAACATATCCAGATAATTGTTACACAGGCTCTAACTATAGCTTATTAAGCCTAATGACACCAAAGAGAGTTTAAACCTATAATGATGAAAATTTGTTTATGGTAAGGAATATGACGTATATAAAAAGGACCATTAAACTAGCAAGGGAGAGGGACAAGAACCCTTTCGAAAAAGATAAACATGTCTTATTTATAAAAATATAATTTCTCCTGCTTATTTCCCCCTTTACTCTCACATTCTATCTCCCGTTCTTTGTATCACTAGTCACACCATTACTTATCACTTACCCAAAGTGCCGGTAGCTGGTCCTCCAAGAAAAAGTCTGTACTTGTCCGTTTCATCAGACACAGAAAACTGATGATAGAGTTCGTATAAAGTTGTGCCATTTTTCAATGTTATAAAGACGTATAGGGATGAGTTTCTTCCCTTGGTAAGCTGATGAATGACGTCATTTCCTTCAATATTTTAATTTAACGAGTTTATTAGGTTTTGTAAATATAAATGAAATCGTAAATCAATTCATATGAATTAACAAGATATTTATTGCAAAAAATGAAAAAAATGCAAAAAATGTATTTGTAAAAACAAATCATTTTCCGTAGAACATACGCAAAGGCATACAAAGCAAACTATGCTTAAGATACTGATATTGTTAATTAAATAATAGTAAACATTTACCAATCCAGTAAGAGTCACTAGCGTTACCAAATCCATTCTTGTACTCCGCCCACGTTCTGTTAAAACTCACGGATCCACTGACCCTTTTCTGGATTGCCTACAAGTTATCAACAGAAAATAAATATATGGTAGTTTTTGTTGCGTTTTTCTGTTTTGTTTACTTGAAATTTCAATTAAATAGAGAGAGAGAGAGAGAGAGAGAGAGAGAGAGAGAGAGAGAGAGAGAATCTTACTGTCCATCCTCCGCCCTCGGTTTCCATGTCACAATACACTCTGACCTGGGACTCGTTATGAAAGGGATACACTACATAGACACCGGACTGTTTTTGTCCTTGTTCATAGTGGTCCTTACAGTCCTTATTTAGCTTTGAACCTAGAAAAAAAATGACACACAACAATAATAATGATTAGAATACCGAGATAAAGAAATAAAGATATATTTTTTCTGAACGGTTTGCAATGTTCTGTTATTTGTAAATTCGTATATCTCGGCGAAAGAAAGAAAGATATATAATGTAAGAGAGAGAGAAATATATATATATATATAGAGAGAGAGAGAGAGAGAGAGAGAGAGAGAGAGAGAGAGAGAGAGAGAGAGAGAGAGAATACCTTTCTGAATGGTTTGCAATGTTCTGTTATTTGTAAATTCGTAAATCTCGGCGATTTTCTTGATGTCACGTTTTCCGTTGATCAGAGCTGCAGAGTTTGGATCCTTAGTACCAGTTAACAAAGAAGCTGCCCTGACTTGTGATGTAGACAAGAAAAGCAGTAGAAGAATTAAAAACATCTTTCTTTAAATTCCTAAGTGAACTTACCAAACAAAAGAATATTGTGCATTAATGAAATATCTAACACGGTATATATAGAGACATTGCGGGATTTCCTCAATCAAATGATGTCATACGGTTTATAAAGAGACATTTAGGGATTCCCTCAATCAAATGACCTCATACGGTGTATATAGTGATGTCTGGAGATTTCATGAAATTAGCGGGACGTAAAAACCAAAGTAAGAGAGAGAGAGAGAGAGAGAGAGAGAGAGAGAGAGAGAGAGAGAGAGAGAGAGAGAGAGAGAGAGAGAGAGAGAGGGAGATCTAATGAGCAAGCTTGGTTTCGTTTTAATAAACACATAATGTAAGCAATGTAAATTGTTAGATATGATGATATTAAATATTAAACTGTATTTGGGAATTTTATGATTTTTTCCCTAACGACTTTTCTTTTATTAATATTCAATCTAAAAGTAGGATATCATACACACAAGGTATTTCTATTACTTTTTCTTTAATGCTACACATTGTTTAAGTTTAAAAAGGACATCCTTTAAGTAATTAATTGCATAACTGACTTATTTGCCTTGACATACGCATTTTTTTTTTTGAAAATGCTGAAAAAAAGGTTTAAAGATGATCACGGACAGAAAATTATTCTACATGGAAACATTACGTTATTTAAAAATAAATAAAAGCCATAAAACGGAAAATACATATAAACTGATAGAAAAATCTGGAATATTTATAAAGCTCTGACGTCTGAAAACTAAGAAACAGAGCGGAACCGTACGGAAGTAATAGTAAACGTAAACAAACAGGAGGAAAAATTCAATGAAAAATCCAAGGTTATGTATATTTTCTGTCGTGAGAGAGATTTATGTATAGAAGTATAAAGAATTTCCCCTGACTTAATCATTCAACCATTCCCTGTATTTGCTTCTGATTATCACCGACATAACGATGATATGAAAACAAGGCACAAATTATTTTGATTAGTAAGAAATTATGTGTAAAGCGTTTTAAAGTGGTAGGTAAAATAATTCATAATGCATTGTGTGTTAATCAGTACACATGTAACAACACTAAATGTTTGTTTAGTTATTTGATGACTTATTACTTATTTGATGACACGAATTTATTCCTAATTTTAATTTTCAAGTTATTTATTTGAGATATCTGAAATTAAAATCCATGATTGTTACTATCACTTATTTTTGAAGACAATTGCCGAAAGCAAATGTTCGTTCTAAATAAATAGATAATACACTATTAAATTACATATAAAATCATGAGTAACGTTTATGCAAAACTTTCAAATGCCATAAGTTGTGAAAAGTCCCGAAGTATTTAAAACAAAAATGCAGGTAAAAAAGGCTTATAATATAACGAATAAAACGATGGCGACATTGACATTGAAAGAGGCTACAACCACTACCATATAAGGGTGTTTCTTATTTGTAGATTAGAAGAATGAAGAAACAATAGAAAATACCAACTAACATTTTCAATAAAGAGAATGCGCTGCTTAATTTTACCAAATGAATTTAATTGCAAATTCAATGTACATGTATAATGAGAACTCGCTATCTGTCTTTTAAACTGCACCTTGGGCGATTTGTTTTATTCATACAGTCTTAATACGAAGATTGTTATTTGAACTTTAATTACGTATTACTAATTAAAAAAATAACCGCATTTTTCAAGTTAATGAAACTATCTTGAATTTATATTCAAAAATGGACAAGATCTTTTTAGTGTATGCCCTTGCGAAAAAACTATTTAATGAGGCATCTCAATGTAAAATACATGTATACCTGACCCGTACATAAGTACACGACAAAATTAATTAAATACATTCGATAGTTAATGAAGAATCGCAATAAACAAATGATATACATTGGTATTAATCGCCAATTTAAAACCCCTGTAAATTATATTTTGCTTAATTATTAAATGCATTTTTCATTCTTCAAACAATTCCCCAATCTGCCTCTAACAGCACATGAAATGCGTCATTTTCACCTAAATGACCTCATGTTCACAAGTTCATGACAATCATTGATTTGTTTATAACTAGCTGTTTGGGATTTAACTAGCAACTTTTTAATGCACTGATAAGGTTCATTGATGTTTATAATACTTATACAATTTAAAGTTGTTTTCTGGTTTTATAAGAAATATATAAAATTCATATTCTGTGTGACGTCAAAGTAAACTTTTCTCGTATAAATTAGGCCCATTCCCTTTTTTCAGACATAACAATGGTACTCATTTTTGAAATTTAAAAATAAAAAAAAGTAATATCATTGAAGCAATGAACTTAGAGTCAATTAATTTAACATATGCAAATATATTTTTTTTTCAAATAATAGAAAAAGATTTGAAGATGACCACAGGTAGAAAATTACTCTTAATTTTTATTTTTTTTTTTAAACAGGTGGCTCCCATCAGCCACGTACCTCCGATCACTTGACTCTACACTAATTTAGTGTTTCGGCGGTGTGAAACGAGGTATATTTTTATAAATTGATTTATGATGAAGAAATAATTTTCTTCATATTGCTGCAAATCCGCCTCATCAGGAGTTTATTTGCATTATGCATTTATGCATCTACACATAATATTAAATTAAATTATTTAATTGTTGGGGAGGTGAGAATATCAGTTTTTATTGCGTTTGTAGGACACAATAGGTAATTCTGAGAAGACTTTTTTTTACAGTCTTCATCCTTTGTAAGGATGTGCCAATATTTTATCAGTTTTCTTTTTAAATGTCGTATACAGGGGTTGTATTTTGTGACAAAAACAAGAGGAATTCCTTTTTTCTTGATGTCATTTTTACTTTTTAGGGTTTTCTCTCTGCTATAATTAGCGAGTACATTTTGCATGTTAGATTTGATTTCAATTTTATCGTATCCTCTTTTTAAGAGATTAACCTCAAACTCACGCAGAATTTCAAGCAAAGTTATTTCATTGCTTGTATTTCTCATATGGCGTATTGTTTGACCTTTGATGAATCCTTTAAAAACAGAGGAATTATGTGCACTATTCCGTTCCAAATATTGGAATGTGTTAGTTGGTTTAATGTAGGTTTTAAAATCCAGAATTTGATTGGTTTTAAATCTTTTTCCTTTGAACACTGTAGTGTCTAAGAAATTGATTTCTTGTGTGGAAATTTCATATGTGAATTTGAGTAGAGGATGGTGTGAATTGGCTATTTCAAATAGTTCATGGATGAAAGCTTCCGATCCGTGAAAAATGATAAACCCGTCGTCGCGATAGCGACCATGATATATTAAATCATTCTTCCCTGTAAATTTATCGATGATTTCATCTGTTATTTGGTGAAGGCGAATGTCGCACACAGATGGGGAACACTTAGAACCCATTGCACATCCTATTGTTTGTTTATACATAGCAGAGTTAGACTCGAATATATTGTTTTCTAGTACAAGTCGTAAAAGAAAACAAAGATCAGCTGTAGGCGGATCTGGTATAGTATATTCTGCTTTGCTGAAGTTGGTATAGGCTATTTAAACAGCCGTAATTAGCTCCTCGAATTGCATATTTGTGTAGAGTGAAGTTACATCATAACTGACCAATAGGCATTTTGGCTGTGGTCTGAGTTGTTCAACTTTTAGAATGAAGTCTGAACTGTCCCTAATATACGTGCTTAGTGTTTGCACGATGGGAGTCAAAAAGTAATCTACATACTGCCTAATGCGTTCTGTAGGTGAACCTATGTGTGAGATTATAGGTCGACCTGGTGGAATAATTGGTGAATTGCAGCTACCATTGTTTTTAATTTCATTAAAAGTCTCAATGTTGAGCTTGTGTATTTTAGGGAGCAAATATCATCTCCCTACCCTCGTATTTTTAACTTTCCGTAGAAAGTCATAGGTAATGTTGTCAAGTACACCCTTAGTGTTCATCTCACACAGTTTTTGTGTGATACTATCTTTGAGATGATTTAGTTTGGGATTAGTAATTTTACAGTAGTATTTGCTATTTAACTGACGTTCACCTTCAAGGATATAATCAGTTTTTCTAGTAGCAACGCACATGTTGTTTTTGTCAGCTTTTTTGATAATGATGTCTTTACGATCTTTTAGCCTTTTTAATGCTCGGCGTTCAGAAGTGCTTAAATTGTCAGATGATTTGCGAACCTCCATAGATGACAATTCAAGTCTTGTTTTGTCAATATATGTTTGAACTGAATTGTTCATAATTTGCGGTTCAAAACCGCTTTTCATGCGGAAAGGATGTATATCATTGTCACAATCTGGATCACCGCCGAAACACTATACGACATTTAAAAAGAAAACTGATAAAATATTGGCACATCCTTACAAAGGATGAAGACTGTAAAAAAGTCTTCTCAGAATTACCTATTGTGTCCTACAAACGCAATAAAAACTTAGGTGATATTCTCACCTCCCCAACAAATAAATAATTTAATTTAATATTATGTGTAGATGCATAAATGCATAATGCAAATAAACTCCTGATGAGGCGGATTTGCAGCAATATGAAGAAAATTATTTCTTCATCATAAATCAATTTATAAAAATATACCTCGTTTCACACCGCCGAAACACTAAATTAGTGTAGAGTCAAGTGATCGGAGGTACGTGGCTGATGGGAGCCACCTGTTAAAAAAAAAAATAAAAAAAAATAAACATTGATGAAAAATCAATAATTTTCTAAGGTCTCACGTCTGAAAATTAAGAAATAGAGAGAAAATAGAAGAAGGAAGAATGACAGTAAATAGACAAGTGGAAAAATCCCAGATGATATCCTTATTTTCTAACGATTGTCATGTCGTGGAAGAGAGAGATGATATGAACAGAACAAAAAAGGTCTGTGGAAAATTTTGGGAAAAGAGAATATCCGCTAACTGAACGATTTAAAAATTTTCTCTGTCTGTTCTTTATTATCTACAAAAGAAATATTTTCATGAAATAAATAATTAAACGGAGATTTTTTGATAAAATAAAATGCGCGTCAATAAGCTAAATCAAAATTCTAATATGTTTGGTGTAAATCAGTACTTGTAACAAATATGAATGTTGAGGTAAAGTTATATTTATCAGATGAAGCGCATGTATCTCTAATTTTGACAAATCATGTAAGTTTTTAAAATTCACCGAAATTAAAATCATTGTACTAGTTCACTTTTGAAGACGACTGCTGAATGAATTACACGAGGACTCCCATGCCAATTCAATAGGCATCGCCCACTGACGTCAAACACAAAGACAGCCACACGAGAGTTACATGCATATTTGTCCTCCTCCCTAGCGCCAGACATAGAGGCAGACGCGCACGAGATTTATATGAATAATAGGCCTCCTTAGGTCCTGACCTATCTATTTGCCTAATTTGCATTCCGGGAGAGTTATCAAGATATCAACTCCATTAATTTTCAAAGAGTTATCACAGAAAAAAATAGAAATGGAAATTTTGTCGCGTCACTGAATAATATAATAGTAAGGTTAAGACAATGGATTTGTTAATGTATTTAAGTTCAAATGTCAAGGGTCAATGCTGTAAAATAATTTTTTTGGATGAAGGATATGGAGATAACGAACAGTATTCAATCTCAACGTCCATTAAACAATATACAAAATAAGAGCAGAGCAAACACGGTCCTCCGAAACATCAGAGGTGGGATCAGGTGCCATGGAGGAGTGAGCATCCCCTGCCGACTGGTCACACCCGCCGTGTGCTCGTTGTCATGATCAGGAAATAACGGAAAAAATCCGTCGTCAATTCAGTGTATAAATAATGGACAATTGGTATGAAAAACAACAATCAGCATTTGACTCAATGATAAATTGTATTTGCTGACAAGGTCATTGTATCGACCATAGAATTTACGAAATGATGACTTTAAATGAGACTGTTGATATTCTTGTTTCATCAACTTGCTTGTCAATAATTTACCTCGTTTAAGAAATTGTTCATACGCAGAGAACGCTCTTGCGTATCGAATCAACTGAGATATGTATACTCCGTATGCAGGTATATTGCTGCATAAGTAAGGGAAGTTGACGATATGGAAGTTAAAGGCATCACGTTTATCATATAGCTTGGTTGTTAGATTACCATTAGTGTCTTTTTCAAGTAAAATATCCAAGTATGAAGCAGAAGTGTCGGACTCTGTGGTATCTTATATTTTTTAAAATTTTGATAGTACAGAGAAAAACTACATGAGGAAAACTGTACACTATTTCATGCTTGGATATTTTACTTGAAAAAGACAATCAATAAAAGTAATCAAACAGCCTATCTCAATTGTAAACGTGATGACTAACTTTTCTATCGTCAACTTCCCTTACGTATGCAACAATATACCTTAATCAACTACATACGGATTTTACATTTCTCAGTTGATTCAATACAAAAGAGCATGCCCTACGTATGAACAATTTCAAAAACGAAGTAAATTATTTATTATGGAGTCAAATACTGCCTGAGTTTTTTTCGTACACATTGGTAGTTTATTAGTCCATTATTTATACACTGAATTGACGACGAATTTTACTGTTATTTTCCAAACATGACAAGGAAAACACAAGGGTGTGACCGGTAGGCAGGGAATGCTCACTCCTCAATGGCACCTGAACCAACCTCTAATGTTTTTAAAGTCTGTGTTTGCTTTACCTCCATATTTTTCATTTTTTAACCTCCTAAACTTTGTTTTAGTTTAAAAATAATTGACAGTTATTTGACCAGTTCAGAATAAGAATAAAAAACGGATAAGGCGGTGCTATAGATATATGAGGCATTATTTCAAAATCTAAGTTTTCTGTCAAGGTAGTTCAATAAATTTTGGTATTAAATATTGTTTCAGTAAAGTTTACCCCCCCCCCCCCAAAAAAAAAAAAAACAAACAGAAAAAACCCAATTATTTCGCAAGCTAACACAGGTGTTCATTTTAGCGTTGAATTAAATGTCGACAAGTTCCGAATACCCTAGTGGTACCCATTTAATTCAACCATAAATTGAAAAATATACGCCCTACGCATTATCCATTGGCATGCTTAAGAAAAGTTAAATAAATTGCTTACCAATAAATTATTTGATTTCCAAAGGATAAAGAGAAACTAGGGGAACTACAAGCACTGATCTCACTTCAATGATACCCCACGCCTCCTTTATGATTTTTATGACTAAGTCCATATTTTCCGAAATAAGTGTCATTAAGAGGTTACACATACAATGGCAAAATGTAATAAAGAATCTATGAAAGTATCATTAAATGTTTTTCAGTGGAATGGTGGAATTGGGGATAAGAGATAAACCCTTCAATATTGGAAAGAATGGCAGTATTCGTGTTGTGCTAAGGGAACCCAAATTATGTGCCAGATCAATTAAATAAAGTAGAATGTGTACTTTGGCACCATTTTAAAAAGATTCTGTGAAAATCTTATCAAATTCTGAGAAGCCTGATTAAATTCCATTCAGTCGTAGAAGAAGAGTTGTAGATAGGAAACAGGTACCCAAAGGCGTTTAAGACGGACGGACGTACAGATTTCAAAGCATTAATTTATTCTCAGACTATTTTTACATCCCCCCCGTACCCGTGACCGGTGGGCCCTGAAATTTTGCTAGATGCACCTTTCTTCATCATAAATATATATACTTAGATCATTGACATAATACTCAGGAGCAAAGGAAAAGATTTTCAGACAAATCATTCATTTTCAATATATATCATTTGAACACCGCCCTTGCAGAGAACCCCTCCCTGACCCTGAGGCTTTTCTTGGCTTGATTATGTGAAGATTTTTTAAGACTGCATTAATTTTGGTAGTTTAAGCCCCACCCATCAGGCCACACGGGACAGGTACCAAGAATGTTTCATTTTTTCAATTCTTTATCCAAAGATCTCGTATAAAATTTGGCTGATACACATGTATTGGTTCAAAGGTTCCAGACAAGAAACTAAAAAAATGTTCAAAAGTTTACGAGTGACGTACGACTGACGACGTACGACGACGGACGAAAACCGATAGCAATATGTCACCTGAGTTTTTTTAAAAGAAGTTTTACAATGTAACATTTCTTATTGTAAATATCTGTCAAGTTTTCTTCATGTTTCAGAGAGAATTTTTTTGTATTCTAAGTTTATTTTAAATACATGCATACACAACTATAATGATACTAAATTTCAGCATTATTGTCCAGCAGGGACCACAGAAAGATACACATTTACAAAGATGTCTATATTATTCAAAAAACATTTATTAAAACTAAGCAAAATAGAGCATAAATACATATACATTTATAAATAAAGGCGAAAAATGTCTGTTTATGATTTTTGACAGGTTACTGACACGTTATAACCGTATTCTATTGAATTATCTATTGCTTTTTTGATTCCTAATACTAATATTCTCTTCAATTATCCACTCATTTCTTTTCTTTATTAATCAGCATCTGTAGAGAAAACAAATTAAAACAGTAGAGAAAAACAATATGAGAGAAAGATCATTATACCCTTCATTCTGATTTATCATAACAGCGTTTTCAATGTATTAATGAAACAAAATTAAGTGTAAATTAATTTTTCTAAAAAGCAGAAATTAATAAGAATGACAGATGTTTACCTAAAAATGCTTGATTAACATCATCGTCTCCCTTATATATGATCCACTCATTGTTTCAGGGTACCATGGGTTGCGCCAGAACTCCAGAGACCACGGACCGTTAAGGAAGGCGTGGTGACAGGAGTTAAACCACCAACCTCCTCCCCATTTAACAGCACAGTTATTTCTAGACATGTCGTTATCTCTGTCGTGGGTGGAGAATGGCAACCCTGACAGAACAGCGCGAGAAATATTGGTGTCTAACATATTGTCACCTGTAGAGGTAAAGAAATAAATCACAGGGATAAGACCATCCTAGACAGATCGTAGTAATTTGGATAATAAGTGTCTAACATACTGTCACCTATCAATGTGAAAAAAGAGTATATATATTAAAAAACATAATTTAGTCATACTTAAAACGATTAAGGTTAATTACACATACCCAAAACAAGATTTTGTAGAAATTACATGAACTTTGAAATTATTCAAAAAAAGATGTTAAACAAGTTACATGGTCTCTAAAATGATTCAAATGAATTGTTCACACCTTAAACAGGGTGAAAACAAGTGAAATGAACTGAAAAAACATTATATCACATGTTATGTAAATTGTCATCATAAATATCACAATATCACTTGACCCAAAGCAATATTTTCCTAGTTATAGCGAAATTGTCAACATATATGAATACATCAAAATGACGTTCATAAAAAAAATCAATCTATCTAATGTTAACTCTCTCTCTCTCTCTCTCTCTCTCTCTCTCTCTCTCTCTCTCTCTCTCTCTCTCTCTCTCTTGATCGATCTGTTATCCATATCTAAAGCTTGTTATATATCTACACTTTCATTTTTTATTCTCTGACATTTGTTTATTAAGCATAAAGACACCACATAGAAGTAAATGATACAATTTTTTTTAAAGAGTCTTAGTATACAAATTAGATTGGCTAAAAGATAATCAAAGTAATTATTGTAAATAATGACCTTTATGTGACATGTCTTGTATATATCTATATATTAAGTTATTGTTTAACAATGTCTCTTTTGTAAATAGATTTATACCATGCAGCAACCAGGTTGTACTTATGTAACTTGGTTTACCGCTTTCTTGGCTATTTTCAACAAATCAGCAGAGCGCTTTGTCGTCATTACATGTTCATTGTTTATCTTTTTACCAGAAGGGAAAGTCACAACATTTGCGCAGCTCAATTTTTTTTTTTCGAACCTAACATCCATTACCGTCTTATACCATTGTGTTTTATTTTCATTTATGATAGCAGGCAGCAATTTAGCGCTTTTTTATGTATGTTTAGAATTTGTTATATTTAGTAGGGAGTCAACTGAAGATATATGTCTTCTATACATGGCGATGTTTTTTCCATGCTTTGAATTCTTAATTAGTCAGCTGGTTGATCCCTTTTTGGATATATACAGTGTATATCATTTATAAGGACATTGTAGTAATTTCGTGAGAAGTACCTCGCGATTTAAAATTACTCTCTTTTATTTTTTATGGCGCTGAAGTCAATGTACAATCTTTAGTTTAACCGTCCATTCGCGAATTATTATTTTTCGCGTGTTGATGCTGAAGAGACCTTTCCCGATAAGTCCTCGCAAAAATAAGGAATCTACAGTATTGCAAATATGTTTTACTACTTTTACGTCATTTACTTCAATAAATGACATTTTTTCACTTCAACAATGTTGTCTGTTTTTGTCTGCTTTAACAAACAAGAGACCCATGGGCCACATCGCTCACCTGAGAAGATATGACCATTCTGTTCTTTACTAGATTTCCCCCTTGTTATACATAATGCATCCCCACCCTACCCCACTGATCATAATTTAGACATTTTGAAATCTACACTACCCCATGATCCTTCCATGGGCACAAATGTTTCAGGTTTTTTGGCCCAGTGGTTCCTGAGAAGAAGATTTTCAAAGATTTTCCTATACCGGTATATTTCTATGTAAAACTTTGATTCCCTATAATGGCCCCGCCCTTCCACCGGGGGTCATGATTCCTACAATTTAGAATCTACACTACCCCAGAATGCTTCCACATAAGCTTCACTTTTTCTGGCCCAGTGGTTCTTGAGAAGTAGATTTTCAAAGATTTTTCCTATATATTTCTATATAACACTTTGATTCCCCATTGTGGCCCCGCCCTTCCCCCGGGGGTCATTATTTGAACAATCTAGAATCTACATTATACCAGGATGCTTCCACATAACTTTCAGCTTTTCTGGCCGAGTGGTTCTTAAGAAGAAGATTTTCAAAGATTTTTCCTATATATTTCTATATAAAACTTTGATTCCCCATTGTGGCCCAACCCTTTCCCCGGGGTCATTATTTGAACAATTTAGAATCTACATTATACCAGGATGCCTCCACATAAGCTTCAGCTTTTGTGGCCCAGTGGTTCTTGAGGAGTAGATTTTCAAAGATTTTTCCTATATATTTCTATGTAAAACTTTGATTCCCCATTGTGGCCCCAGCCTTCCCCAGGGGGTCATGATTTGAACAATTTAGAATTTACACTACACCAGGATGCTTCCTCATAAGTTTCAGCTTTTCTGGCCGAGTGGTTCTTGAGAAGAAAATTTTCAAAGATTTTCCCTATATATTTCTATATAAAACTTTGATTCCCCATTGTGGCCCCACCCTTCCCCAGGGGGTCATGATTTGAACAATTTAGAATCTACACTACCCCAGGATGCTTCCACATAAGTTTCAGCTTTACTGGCCCAGTGGTTCTTGAGAAGAAGAGTTTTTAAAGACCCAACCCTATTTTTGTCTTTTCAAGATTATCTCCCCTTGCGAGGGGATATGTCCCTTCATTTTAAAAACTTAAATTTCCCTTCACCAAAGGATGCTTTGTACCAGGTTTGGTCAAAATTGGCCCAGTGGTTCTTGAGAAGAAATCGAAAATGTGAAAAGTTTACAGACGGACGGACGGACAGATAGACGGTCGGACGACAGACAAAATGTGATCAGAAAAGCTCACTTGAGCCTTCGGCTCAGGTGAGCTAAAAACAAGCTCAGTTGTCTAGCAGGAGAAGAAAGGAGCATAAACTTCTTTAAAAACGATAGATGAACTACACATGTACAATAGCTGTAGCATAAATTATTTAAAATTAGTGTAATATTATTGATGCAATAAATAGTTCTCTCAGAACATATTGCCATTTATATCAATATTTGTAGCTACACAGGGAAGGTGTAGACACTGTTTAAGAATAACAAACCTTAAAAATACTCTTTTCTAAAAAAGATTATTGTTATAAACTGTAGGGGGATCTTCTCAAAATTCAGAAACATATAACACATACTCAGTACATTTTTTCTAGTGGTAGACAAGACAGAATGAAATTGCCAAAATCTTTTTTATGAATTAAGCATGTCTCATTTAAAAAAAAATGTTCTTCCTCTCCTTTATTTGCCTTTTCCTGTTCTCACACTATCTCTTTCACTTCCTTTGCTTTGATCGGTGGCGGATCCAGTGATAGTCACACCCTTTACTTATCACTTACCTAAAGTTCCGGTAGCTGGCCCTCCAGAAAAAGTCTGTAATTGTCTGATTCATCAGACACAGAGAACTGTTGATAAAGTTCATATAAAGTCTTGCGATCTCGTAATGTTATAGAGACGTAGAGGGCGGAGTTTCTTTCCTTTGTGAGCTGGTGAATTACGTCATTTCCTTAAAAATTAATTGTATGCGTGTATATAATCACATAGTTAATTGTACAGGTGTATAAGTTTTGTAAAAATACATTAAATCGTTCATCAGCTAAACAAATCCTTTTCCGTAAAACATACGCAGATGCAAAAAAGTAAACATTGCTTAAGATATTGATATTAACAAATAATAATAAACATTCACCAATCCAGTAGGAGTCATTTGCGTTTCCAAATCCATCTCTGTATTCCGCCCACATTCTGTTGAAACTAGCAGATCCGCTCACCCGTTTTTGATTGCCTACAATTAATCAATAGAAAATAATTATCTTGAAGGCTGACCCTTTTTTTTTTAATTCTGTTTGTTAGACATTATTTAATTTATTTCAGAAACTTTAAAGATAAAGAAATCTTACAGTCCACCCTCCGCCTTCTGTCTCCATATCACAGTACACGTGTACCCGAGTCTCATTACTAAAGGGGTTTATACTGTATACACCAGATTGTTTATGACCTTGTAGAAAGTGATCCTTACAATCCTTGATTATTTTTGAATCTTAAAAAAGAAGGACATATAATAATTTAAAAAAAATATAGACATTGAGAGAGAGAGAGAGAGAGAGAGAGAGAGAGAGAGAGAGAGAGAGAGAGAGAGAGAGAGAGAGAGAGAGAGAGAGAGAGACCTTTAGTAACTGTTTCCAATGTTCTGTTGTTTAGAAGCTCGTAAATCTCTGCGATGTTTCTATTAAACTTCTGCTTAGCTTCTTCAATTTTGTTCTTACAATTTATTGCAATCTTCTTGATTTTTCTCCTCTGTTCTCTGTTTAAAGAATCAACTTGTGTTTGTAATGTTTCTACAATCTGCTGTAAAGAGTTGGTATTGTTTATTTCAACCTGTTTTTCCAAGTTTTCTATCTTCCGTATCAAAATCTGGTTCTGCCTACTAACAGTATTAACTTCCCTTTGTAATGTTTCTGCTTTCTCCGCTAAATTCTTATCCTGTGTTAAAAAATCGACCTGAACTTTCAATCCATTTAGTGTCTGCTGTAGGGAGGAGACCGTGGTTTCTGTTGACGTCATGCTTCGTTTCACATAGGTTACGTCATCCACAGCTGCCCTGACGTCATTGACAAGAGATACCCGGATGAGAGTCTCCTGGTTTATGAGCTGTCGCAGAACATCGATTTCCTTTACGTCCTGTTTATTGTTGTTCAAAGCCGTAGTGTTTTTATCGTTAGAACCGGTTAACAAGGAAGCCGTCCTGGCTTGGGTTATTGACATAAGGAACAGTACAAGAATGAAAAACATCATCTTTTCAATATTGGAGTGAGCTTACCATAAAAATAAGCAATGTTGTTTTATGTGAACAGATTTGTTACGGTATATATAGAGACAGCTGGGGATTTCCCCAATCAGATGACGTCTTATGTTGTGTAAAGAGATGTTTCTCGAGTTGTCAGA
>NW_026932999.1:0-5409 GCF_032062105.1 Saccostrea cuccullata
ATCATTTATTAAAGCGTAAAAACAGACGACTGACAAACAGAAAGCTAGACAGACAGATCCCTCTAATATAAGCTTAAAAAATACAATCGAATTATATGCGGACCGACTTATATGCGAGTATATATACGGGTACCTATCATTTCTTTATCTTTCGTTACCAATGAATAATCATCACTGCGTCACGCAGGACAGAAAAGATATGCTACAACTTATGTTGAATGCTCATAGACTCATCGATAAAAATGAGATAGAGGAAAGACACGCCTATGAACATCCCGAGAAATGGAAAAAGAGAGGTATGGTCTGTCAATTAATACGCTGTGCCGATTTTTAAGGCAAAAAACCTATGATTAGGTATTTACTTCCAGTGCTTTGTGTTCTTCGATATTTTTGTAAAATGAAGAAGGAAATATGCCTGAAAGTCATTTGAAATTACGTTTTCAACTCAAGAAACTTAGATGGAAAGTAAAGTTAAACAAAATATATTTCATGTTCTATCCTTATTTAACATTATTAATTAAACTTGTAATAACATGAATTTACTTCCTTTTAGTTAATATATGCACAATGTATACGTATGTAATCCTTAGAATAATTTAAAATTCGGAGACATAGTATGTCATGTATGTTATGTATAAGAATATTCAATTTGCAGGTTTAACAATGGAAATTCTATTTTGTTTCTAATGGCCTGTTATGAAACTACAGCAAGCGCTATGACTTGTATTGCATATAACCTGGCGACAAACCCAGAGTGTCAGGATAAATTAATACAGGAAATTGACACAGTTCTAGGACAAGTGAGTTTCAAAGTATTTGCTTAAATCAAAACACCTTCTACTTCACCATACAAGTCAAACAGAATCAATTCTGAGGTGGACGGAGTGAAGATTCCACCCAACACTGAACTGATTTTCCCCATTTTTGCGATACACAGAAATCCTAAATATTGGCCAGAACCGGAGAAATTCGATCCTGAACGGTATACAATTTTGTCTCTCAGTAGATTGATTGTCTTAAAGGTATGATCAAATGATAATCTGGTAAAAATGTTTTTTAACAGAATAAATGGAATTGCTGCAAGATATTCCATGTACGTTTCAAAGTACTATACTATATTATTATACCTCCTGTATAGTGATTTGGATGTTCGTGCGTCCTTCTGTACGTCCGTCTGTTACATTTTGGGGTACCCATTACCTATCCGCAACTCCTATTATACAACTCATTACTTATCCGCAACTCCATGAAATTAAATGAGACGTTCAAAGAATCTTTGTTAAATAGTTCCATTGTGACCTTTTATCTTGATAGGACACATATTTTGAGATTCCAGTAGCAAAACGTAGACATTGCCATTCTTTCTATAATATTGAAGGGCACCCATCCCTTATCCGCAACTCCTCCTATACCACTGAATAAAATTTAATGATACTTTCACAGATTCTTTATTTCATGATGCGATTGTGACCTCCTATTTTACTTTTTGATCTGACACTTATTTCGGGTTTCCCAAAGCAAAACATTGACTTTGCCATTATAATATCATATGGGAGGCGGGGGATATCATTTAGTGAACTCAGTGCTCACAGTACTTCTAGTTTGAATAAGAATATGTTTAATTAGAAAGGAAATCAGTTAATCTTCAGAAAAATATGGAATAGGGATTAAGCTGACAAAAAAGAATAGAAAAATAAAAATACTATAAGTGTACACATTATATTTTTAAAAAATTGGAAATGAAATGAAAAAATAACGAAAGGTAACCTGGTGTTACCCAGTTGTTTGTATTGACTAACCTCGGTTATAGTAATAATTTATTATTTAAAAAAATGCAGACAGATTAGAGAAAAATTATTGTACTGTTAATAAATTTAAAATACTTGATCATAAATTCGGATGAATAGGGGAAAAATCATCCTGTGATAACCGCTCGGAGAGGGTATGTCAATACTTGTCCATTTTGAAGGAGTACAGTTTTGGTTAAGAGTCTTAAGTCTATATATATATATATATATATATATATATATATATATATATATATATATATATATATATATATATATATATATATATATATATCCAAAAGAAATAAAATAAATATCTCAGTGTCCGGTAATCAATATTAAAATAAAATAAAAAGGCAACACTTGTTAAAACGTAAGCGCTTTCATTGTTTTCTTCAGACGTTTTCAAACGTCTGAAGAAAACAATGAAAGCGCTTAGGTTTGAACAAGTGTTGCCTTTTTATTTTATTTTATATATATATATATATATATATATATATATATATATATATATATATATATATATATATATATATATATATATATATATATATATATATATATATATATATATTAAACGGACCTACAAATGTTTATCAAGTGATGTAGCTTGCCAGTATTATAAAAGGTTTCAACAATCTTATTAAAATCAGCGGTAGTGTATCTATTTAGATTGAGGTTTCAAATTTTTTTTTTATTTCTGCGACAGCGGTCTTTTTGTATCTATTGATTTCCACGACACTCCAATTTCAATCATATTGGCATCTATCATTTTAAAGGTTTACCCCAGAAAATAAAGAGAGTCGTTATCTTTACACGTTTCTGCCTTTTGGACATGGTCCTAGGAACTGTATAGGACAACGTTTAGCGGGCATGGACGTTAAATGTAGCATTACATACATACTTCAACACTACCGGTTTACTAACTGTAGCGAAACGGAGGTAAATTTTACTCTTAAATACAATTTTCAATGGGATAAAATTATGGCGAATACGTATTCACAAGGCTAACCGTGGCATATCTAGATATACGATTTGTTTCTGCCACGTATACATGCCATGGTAGGTAGTGTTTTATTTCACTAATATTTAAATCCCTACAGTGTTAACAAATAAATGAACTCTTTGTCGATATTTTTTTTTACAGATTCCCCTCCAGCTGAGAAAAAATGGCTGACTGAAACCGGCTAATGACGTTAAACTTAAACTGGAAGAAAGAAAAGTGACACATTTAAATAGTGAAACGTAATAATATTTTCGTAATATGTATACTTGTGCTCTGTACTTTATAATATAACATTTTGCATCTTGTGTAGACAGTTTCTCCTAAGAAAATTATTTGAAGAGTTTTAGCAAATATTTTCCGGTAGGTTAAGGAAATGACATTCATACAGAAGAAAATTGTAGTGAATTTTGTAGATATTTTTATTAGTATATTGTATAAAAATGTATCTAGTTAAGTGGTGTGCTCTATTTAATTTTCATTCATTGAGATACACAGATGACAAATCAAGCATTGTTTTCTATTGGACACGTAAAACGGTCTTTTTGCATTATCCTTTGGGAAAGCATGTTCTACGAATGAACAATATATCAAGCGAGATAAATTACTGACAAACAAATTGATGAAACAAGAATATTAGCAGTCTCGTATAAAGTCTTCATTATGTAATTTCTGTGGTTGATACTATGACCTGGTCAGCAAATACGATTTATCATTGAGTTTAATCCTTACTGATGTTTTCCAAACTAATTGTTAGTCAATTATTTATACACTGAATTATTTCCCGATCATGACAAGGAGCACACGGCGGGTGTGACCGGTCGGCAGGGGATGCTCACTCCTTCATGACCCGTGATCCCACCTCTGATGTGTGTAACATGTAATGATGTTATGTTTATTCGTTTTGCTAATACGAATAGCATTTATACATTTATGTATGTATTCGTTTTGTCTAGTAATAAATCGTAGTTATGGTCATCGTTGACGGCTGTAGTTCTTGCCAGCGTGCCTGGGGATTTTATATGCACATTGCATTAGTAACCCACTAAGTGAAACATGGTGTCAGACGCGGGATTATAGAAGAGGATTACAGGATTGAGCAGAACTGTTTTTCTCGCCATATCTTGAGTATATTGTGCATATTTCGATTTCTTCGATTTGGCGCGCTGCATCGTGATTACGACAGCCCGGTCGGGAAATGGCGCTCGAACGATTGACACCCCCTGGCAAAATAAAGTTTTACACTAAGAATATTAGTGAAGACTGGAGAAAATGGAGAGAAGAATTTGAACTCTATGCATCTCTATCGATGAAGGATGCAGAAGACAAAGCTAAGTTACAATTACTGAAATATTTGATCGGCGCTGATGGCAGAGAGATTTACAGCACACTGAAGTTTGAAAAAGAAGAAAAGGACAGAAAATTAAAAGACGTCCTCGAAGCTTTTGACGCTTACTGTAGACCCAAAAGAAACGAAACAGTAGAGAGATTCAGGTTCAATATGAGGAAACAGGAACAAGGTGAGACGATAGAAACTTTTATTACTGATCTAAAAACATTAGCTGCAAAGTGTAACTATGGAGAAATAGTTGATTCACTAGTGAGAGACAGAATAGTTTGTGGAATACTTGACTCACACCTGAGAGAACGTTTGTTAAGAACACCAGAACTTACCCTGGATAAGTGTGTCGACATAACGCGTGCAGCAGAAATCACAAAACAAGGAATTAGTGTATTGGACGGCAACAACAATTCGTTAAGCAGCCATACAGAAAATGTCAACAAAATCGGCAAAGGTAAACCAAGTGCAAAGACAAGTGGAAGTAAACATTCACACACAGATAATAAGAAACCTTGTAAATATTGTGCCAAAGTACATGAGCCCAAGATAGAAAAATGTCCGGCATTTGGAAAGACGTGTCGACTGTGCCATAAAATGAACCACTTCGAAACAGTATGCAGAAGTGCTACTAAGAAATCGCAAACAAAGTATAAGAAGAAAACTGTACATCACATTGGGACAGGTTGTTCAGACACAGACAGTGATGATGACTATTCAGTTTGGACCATTCAAGAAGAAAACACACATTCTGCACACTCAGTTTCCAACAGTGTACATGCATCTATGATAATTCATGGAAAGAAAGTGACATTTCAACTGGACAGTGGGGCCACATGTAACATTTTACCACATAGTGTGATTCCAAACATGCCACCACTTCAGCCTGCAAATTACACCTTGAAGATGTACAACAAATCTACCATAAGGCCTCTTGGAAAAGTACACTTGCAAGTTACCAATCCAAGGAATGGTACCTCATATGACACTGAATTTGTTGTGATCAAGGAGGACTGCATGCCACTCATAGGAAATAAAACTCTACAGCACATGGAGCTCTTGAACTGGAGAAAGGAGAACATTCTAAGTGTGAGACAGCTGTTACCATCACCTCTCAGCAAGAAGCAGCTCTTCGTAGAGTATCCAGATGTCTTTGAAGGAGTAGGTCGTCTCGCAGGAAAATATCACCTAGTTCTAGATGAAAACATACAGCCTGTAGTTCATCCACCAAGGAAAGTGCCTATCGCACTGAAGCCATTGTTAAAAGCAGAACTTGACAG
>NW_026933000.1:0-55517 GCF_032062105.1 Saccostrea cuccullata
TGAATTATGGTTTTGTCATTCTTGAGAAGAAGATTTTCAAAGAATTTTCCTATATATTTCTATGTAAAACCTTGGTCGGCCATTTTGGCCCCGCCCTACCCCAGGGGTCATGATTTGAACAAACTTGAATCTACACTACCTGAACATGCTTCCATATAAATATGATGAATTATGGCTTTGTCATTCTTGAGAAGAAGATTTTTAAAGAATTTTCCTATATATTTCTATGTAAAACTTTGGTCGGCCATTTTGGCCCCGCCCTTACCCGGGGGGTCATGATTTGAACAAACTTGAATCTACACTACCTGAGCATGCTTCCATATAAATATGATGAATTATGGCTTTGTCATTCTTGAGAAGAAGATTTTTAAAGAATTTTCCTATATATTTCTATGTAAAACCTTGGCCGGCCATTTTGGCCCCGCCCTACCCCAGGGGTCATGATTTGAACAAACTTGAATCTACACTACCTGAACATGCTTCCATATAAATATGATGAATTATGGCTTTGTCATTCTTGAGAAGAAGATTTTTAAAGAATTTTCCTATATATTTCTATGTAAAACTTTGGTCGGCCATTTTGGCCCCGCCCTTACCCGGGGGGTCATGATTTGAACAAACTTGAATCTACACTACATGAGCATGCTCCCATATAAATATGATGAATTATTGCTTTGTCATTCTTGAAAAGAAGATTTTTAAAGAATTTTCCTATATATTTCTATGTAAATTTTTGGTCGGCCATTTTGGCCCCGCCCTACCCCCGGGGGTCATGATTTGAACAAACTTGAATCTACACTACCTGAGGATGTTTCCCCATAAGTTTCATCTTTCCTGGCACAGTGGTTCTTGAGAAGAAGATTTTTAAAATATACCACTAAATTTTCATTAATTCCCAATTATCTCCCCTTGAATAGGCGTGGCCCTTCATTTGAACAAACTTGAATCCCCTTCACCCAAGGATACTTTGTGGCAAGTTTGGTTGAACTTTGCCCAGGGGTTCTTGAGAAGAAGTCGAAAATGTGAAAAGTTTACAGACGGACGGACGGACAGACAGACGGACGGACGGACGCCGGACAAAATGTGATCAGAAAAGCTCACTTGAGCCTTCGGCTCAGGTGAGCTAAAAACGACTCGGGTTAAAATGTCGTCAATTTATTCAAAACGAAACCGAAAATAAGACGTCAAAGACGGCAGTTAATGCAAATAATTCTCCAAAGCATGTACTTCCAAAACATTCTCCTCCCCCTAAAAATATTGACCACGAATAGCTACTTCATTATCAGTGTGACACAGATGAGTCTGACAAAACTACTTGATATTTGAATATTTAACTAGAAATTATGTTAATGACTCCAACTTTTCAATTGTCAACTTCCTTTTCTTATGAGGCAATATACCCTTCTCATCTGCATCTGGGGGGTTTAATCTCAGTCGATTTGATTTGCACGAGCATGCTTGTCGTAAGAACAAGTTCTAAAAACAAGGAAATTTACTAGTATTGACAAACAAGTTGCTGAAACGAGAAAATAAAGGGTGTCCTTTAAAGTCATTTTGCAAGTTTTGATGCCGATACAGTGACAAGAACCTTGTCAGCAAAACTAGATATGTAATCTGTAATTGATTCATTGTATGTTGTCTTTACATCTGTTTGAGAATTTTTTTATTTACATAAAGACGTCACTATATATATTGGCGAAAGGCTTCAAATTTAGACCTTAACTCTCAGAACTATTGAGCTGTCAGGGATCTTTATCATGCCGACGCCTACCTTAACATTGACCGGGCCTTGCATTTTAAAGACTCATCCGAACGACCCGCAACTTTCACTTCAAGTGCTGAACACTTATGTATTATTAGTGTCCTACTGACCATCGTCTGCTTCGAGAAAATTATCAAATATAGATTCTGATATCGTTTATATTGAATTCCTCAAAACATTTCTTACCAACACTGCAGTTATATCCAGTCCATCCTTCTTCACACAGACACCGGTAAGTTCCGTTGGTGTTGATGCATTCGGTGCTGTGTTGACACGGACTATTCTGGCACAGGTCTTCAGCTTTAAAAATGTATTTTTTTATTATCCAAAAATATAAAGAAAATTAAAATTTTAAGGAAATAAAGAATATTCCTCTACTTTGACATTTTTTTCACTATAGTGCACTATGGACTTAACAATTTTGAAATAATGATCTTTACTTCGATGCAGTTTTTAAAGAAAAACTCAAACGTACATCAATATGTTCTTATTACAACCATTTTACGATAAATTTTAAACTAGACTATTGAAATAATTGAATATTTTCAGTTCCTCATTTCAGAACTCGGATACTCTGGAGTTTCAAATACTGTAGAAGTACTTTTTTCCGCGTTGTATTAATTTACGCTATGTACGCGGTCACAAATTTTCCGCGGAAATTTGTGCAAGCGTACTTAATATAAATGTAAGGCATATCGTGACAATCTAGAAAATCCGCGTAATTTTCTACCCGCTGATTAAATAGAAATTGAGATTCCGCGGAATTATGACCCCGCGGAAAAAAGTACCTCTACAGTACCTTAACTTAAAATGAATGAAGTTCAAAAGAAAGAATACATGTACCTTTTACACAGGGCTCTTGACAAAGCGAACTATTGCTTATGCAAGTATATGAGCCATAAGTATTTATACAAATTGTGGAATCGTTGCATGGGTTTTGAAAACATTCATTCATATCTGAAAAAATACACAAGATATATAAAAAAAAACGCCATTTCTATTTTGTCACACAATATTAAGGTTATGAATTAATTATAAATCAAGATGTTTTCTAAATACGATATTCTATACATCAAAGAAGGTTACATATCAATTGAGTAGAAAAGAAAGTTAAAGCTCATATGAGTGAAAATATTTTCGCATGAGATGCTTCACTACGGACAAGAAATCAGAAATGGTTGTCATCATTTAATAAAAAATTATGACACAACTTTAAATTTCTCGTTCCATCTTATATATGAAATCACTTTGACACCAAAAACATAATAAAGCACCTTCACTGCATTGTGATCCATGCCAACCATCTTGGCACTCACAGAAAAAAGATCCAACAGTATTATTACAGGCTCCACCATGAAGACATGGAGTATCCACTGTCGTATTGCATTCATCTATATCTGTAAAACGACTCGGTTTAGAATGTCGTCCATTCAAAATGCAATGGTAAATAAGAGGTCAGTTATGACAATTACGAGGACTGATTGTAAATGAGTGAGTCATCTACTCCTAACACAAATAATTTTATATCAAAGCAATATGAGATGCTACTTTGATGTCCGAATTTTTTGTTAAAATTGTAAATAACTATTTCAATGACGGAAGAAAATAACGTTGATAAACTTCTGTTGTTCATACTTGCGATGGAATAACAATTTAAAAGCTTCGATTGAATCAAAATTACATTAATGTCATCCTGTTCAATAATGATTTCTTTTATAAAACCGTATTTTGGATTGTATATAGAGGTCTTTTTTTCTGATTTATTTTAGTCTAGTTGATCATAAAGGTTTAAGTTACATACAAATTTATTCATTACACATTTTAACCGCAAAATAAAATTTTCAAAAATGCAGCTCATATTGCTCTAATCCTGCATTTTCAAAAACTTTCTTACCCCCCTCCCTTTAAAAAGAATTTGTCCACGAATAGATAATTAGATATCGCTGTGCTCTGAATTCCTATTTATTCTGACACAGATGAGCCTGGCACAACTGCTTGATATTTGGATGTTTATTTTTAACTAGAAAAGACGTTAATCGTAACAACAACAAAGCTTTATGATAAACGTGATGTCTTCAACTTTTCAATTGTCAAATCTTCTTACTAATGAAGCTATATACACATCACCTGCATCTGGGGTCTATATATCTCGGTTGAATTGAAACACAAGAGTATGATCTCTTTAAAATGAGGTAAGTTGTTTTAAAAAAAGGTTGAATATTAACACTCTCGTTTTAAATGATTTTTCAGCAAGTTTCATGTTCGCTACAATGACGTTGTCAGCAAATACAGTCTATAATTGATCTATTGTATGTTGTTTTACGTCCCGTTCAAGACATTTTTCACTAACATAGAGACGTCTCCATAAACCGGTGAAGGGCTTCAATTCTATAGACCTTTACTCTGCATTCAGAACCATTAAGCAGTAAGAGGCCCTTATCGTATCAATGCCAGTTTGACCTGGGGTCTCTGTTTTAGGTCCCATTCGAAGGATACGTAACTTTGACTCCAAAGTGACGAGCGTTTGTATTATATATCATGTTAGATTCCTTACTTTTAAACCGACTGTGGCACTTGCCATCGTTTTCTTCGAGAAAATTATCAAATCTAGATTCGGATATTGTTTATATTGAATTTTCTCAATAAAATTTCTTACCAACACTGCAGTCATATCCAGTCCATCCTTCTTCACAAAGACACCGGTAAGTTCCATTGGTGTTGATGCATTCAGTGCTGTGTAGACACGGACTATTCTGGCACAGGTCATCAGCTTTAAAAATGTATTTTATATTAACCAAAAATATAACGAATATTAAAATTTTAAGGAAATAAAGAATATTCCTTCACTTTGACATTTTGACATTCTTTTCTTTCTTTCATAGTGCACTATGCACATAACAATTTTGAAAAAAAAAATGATCTTTACTTCAATGCAGTTTTAAAAAAATCAATCTAATTAAAATAAATTGTTAGATCCGCTTGCATACTCGCTACACTAACATCATCTAACAACATCCCATAGAAGGTCATGTCAGATTCAGAACAATTCTAGACTTATTCGCTTCAACAAATATACAATGATTTTGCAGACGACGATTTGATTGGTTGATAGAATTTGACCTCTGACGTGACCCTCTATGGGATGTTGTTAGATGTTAGTGTAGTGAGTATATGAGCGGATCTAACATCTAGTTTTAATTAGATTGTACAAAAAACTCTAACGTACATCAATACGTTCTTATTACAATCATTTTTACGATAAACTTTAAACTAGACTATTGATATCATTGATGTTTTTTTCAGTTAAATCAGAACTCGGATACTCTGGACTTTCAAATACCTTAAAATGAATGAAACTCAAAAAAAAGGATACCTTTTACACAGGGCTCCTGACAAAGCGAACTATTGCTTATGCAAGTATATGAGCCATAAGTATTTATACAAATTGTGGAATCGTTGCATGGGTTTCGTAAACATTCATTTATATCTGAAAAAATACACAAGATTAAAAAAAAAACGCTATTTCTATTTTGTCACACAATATTAAAGTTCTGAATCATAAATCAAGATTTTTTTCTAGATACGATATTCCATACATCAAAGAAGGTTACATTTCAATTGAGTAAAAGAAAGAAAGTCAAAGCTCATATGAGTGAAAACATTTTGGCATGAGATGCTTCACTACGGACAAGAAATCAGAAATTGTTGTCATCATTTAGTAAAAATTAATAGGACTCAACTTTAAGTTTCTCGTTCCATCTAATATGTGATATCACTTTGATCCAGAAAAACATAACAAAGCACCTTCACTGCATTGTGATCCATTCCAACCATCTTGGCAAGCACAGAAGAATGATCCAAGAGTATTATTACAGGATCCACCATGAAGACATACAGTACCCTTTGTCGTATCGCATTCATCTATATCTGTAAAACGACTCGGGTTAGAAAGTCGTCCGTTCAAAATGCAATTGTAAGTAGGAAGTCAGTTATGATTATTACGAGGACTGTTTGGCAAATATTGAGTCATTTACTTCTAATACAAGTAATTGCATTTTCAAAAGAAAATTTGTCCACGAATAGATACTTAGTTATCGCTGTGCTCTAATTCCTATTTATTCTGACACAGATGAGCCTGGCACAACTGCTTGATATTTGGATATTAATTCAACTAGGAAAATACGTTAATCGTAACAACAACAAAGCTTTATAAGAAACGTGATAATTTCAACTTTTCAATTGTTTAATCTTCTTACTAATGAAGCTGTATATACGCAGCACCTGCATCTGGGTTTTATATATCTCGGTTGAATTGAAACGCAAGAGTATGATCTCAATTGTTAAAAAAAAAGTTTAATATTAACACTCTCGTTTAAAATGATTTTACGGAAAGTTTCATGGTCGCTACAATGACGTTGTCAGCAAATACAGTCTATAATTGATCTATTGTATGTTGTTTTACGTCCCGTTCAAGACATTTTTCACTAACATAGAGACGTCTCCATAAACCGGTGAAGGGCTTCAATTCTATAGACCTTTACTCTGCATTCAGAACCATTAAGCAGGAAGAGCCCCTAATCGTGTCAATGCCAGCTTGACATGGGGCCTCGGTTTTTAGGTCCCATTTGAAGGATCCGTAACTTTAACTTCAAAGTGACGAGCGTTTTTATTTGTATTAATCATATTATATGAATTTATAAAGCGCTAAATATTATTAATTTAACTCTAAAGCACTGTACAATAAAACGCAAGTTAACATACAATGTCATGTAATTTAAGAACCATGATTACATATAAAACATATTCGTATATCTGTTAGAAATCATAGCATTAAAATACTAAAATTACAAAATACAATTAGTAGATTAATAAAATTGTCAATAAAGGAACATCTTTTGGGATTCGCTGCTAAAAGTTGTGCACCAGATAATTAAAAAGCTATTCTATAAAAATGCATCTTTAAATATCTTTTGAAAATGTCCAGGGACTGTATTATGTTAGTGTACTTTTAACTCGACTCTGGCAATTACCATCGTTTGCTCCGGAAAAATTATCAAATTTAGATTCGGATATTGTTTATATTGAATTCCTCAATAAATTTCTTACCAACATTGCAGTTATACCCAGTCCATCCTTCTTCACACATACACCGGTAAGTTCCGTTGGTGTTGATGCATTCAGTGCTGTGTAGACACGGACTACTCTGGCAAAGGTCTTCAGCTTTAAAAAGGGTATCTTATACAAACCAACAGTTTGAAGAAAAACTAAAATTTTAAGGAAATAGAAGAATATTCCTGCACTTTCACATTTTTTCTTACTTTTACAGTTCAATATATATACAAAAATTTTGAAACAATGCTTTTTACTCGTCTGCAGTTTTAAACATCTCTAATGTGCTGTGCTACGGCATAGTCAAGAAAATGTGTAAATCAATTGTGGATTCTAGAAATCTCAGAAGAATTTAAAGACAATTTCGAATCTCAAAATTATTCAAAAGCCTCTAACGTCAATATGTTCTTCTCGAAACTTTTTACAACCATTTTTAAGACGAATTTAAAACTAGACTTTTGATGTCATGCGTGTTTTAAATAAAGATGGTTTCATACAGGACTGCTTTTCAATTCAATTTGAACCCAGAGATATTCATATCTTGAGTCTGGTCATCTATAAAATCACTTTTTCTCAATTTGCACACACAAGTATTCTGAGGTTGATATTAAATTGCTAGGTTTTATGATTTTCAATTGATTCCATATACGCAAGACAATATACAGAGAAACAATATGATGAAACGAGAATTTCTGAAGTCTCGTTTGAAGTCCTCATTTCGCATGTATTACTGTCGATACAATTAAAATGTTAGCAAATACAACTTATAATTGAGTCAAAAGCTGACTGACGTTTTTCATACAAATTGTTAGGCCATTAGTTACACTCCTTATATACATACACCGTTTATGCATTTACATAATTCAGCCAAAATACCCGTAAGATGAGATCTACAGCTAATGTTGAAACTACGACAAATGATCAAGTTAAAGTGTTTCTGTTTATCGTTTAAAGTATGATAGGTACAGAAATATAGATAATTCACATGAACTTCATTTGAAAATCCTAAAAACGCTTACGCAAATGTTTGTAGGTAAAAAGATAAAGGGGATCTTGCATGAAAATTCACACAATTTTTCATGTGAATATGCAAACATATTGTAGATAATTTGATGGAATTTTGGATGTTATCTATTCTTTTAAATCCTTTCACTGAGATTTTTCGTTATGAATATTGTATATTCTTTTTCATTTATTATCATTGAATCAAGTTTATTTATACATGCTCCTAGTAATCACATAAATTTCTAAATGTTTTGTGTGTTCTATGATAGGATAAATGAAATACGTGGTTGATTTTATTCGTCAGTAAATTCGATTTTCTGACTTCAAGTCGTACTTATATATATAACACTTTTACTGAGAATTTACCTTCACCACAGTGGCGCCCTGTCCAACCTGGTAAACACCCACATTCATATGAACCATTAGTGTTATGACATAATCCACCATTATAGCACGGTTTGTCCCCCTCACATTCATTAATATCTGAAGTGAAGAGAAAGAAGATACTTTAAGAAGCATTGAAGCTTATTTTAGATTTTCATTTTCTATACTTAAAAAACACATTTTAGTCCATAAACTGCCTAATAAACTGCAGTAAAATTGAGATAATAGATATATATGTTTTTCCCCAATTTATATGATGCTATAATAAAATCAAGGAACAAATTTCAAAATATGGTAGTACAATGTACTTAGGGATACTAGTGTGTCTAACGATCTATAAAAAAGCTTATCCGGATATATTTTCAACTCATGAATTAGTAAAAGTTTACTACTTCTGATTGGGAAGTACACGTTACATTTTAAGCGTATTTTGTTCAAGACCCCGGTCAACAACATAAGTATATATGTCTGCCCACCTACCGATGTTGCAGTGTTGGCCAGTCCATCCCGCGTTGCAGGGACAACTGCTCGATCCATTTGTATTGAAGCATGCCGTGTTGTTTTCACAAGAACTATTGAGGCACAAGTCGTCAGCTTTAATTAAAGCATGGCTTTTCTCAGGAGTACGTTATTTTTTAAACTAATTTTAGTACTAAATAAAATGACACATTGGCTAATTCTTTGTAATGGATATAAAAAATATTTTGGTAATACAATGTATATCTATTTTGCAATGAAAAATCTTTGAATTTAAATCTAATATTTCAATTTTAACATTTCAGATTTCTATTGTTGTTAGGATGATTTTAAATATAATACGTTGAAATTTTGTATACATATCATTATACATACATGAAAATGTTCCTATGAGACTTGTCACACTAATGATATACTCCGTCAGTATTTGTTTTAAAATCGTTTGGGAGTCTGTAATAAATTGATATATAAGTGCAAAAAACTACATGTGTATTTCTTGCAAATAGTGAATATCTGTTTACAAATACGTATATAAGCACAATCTTTTTTTTCCTATATGTATCCTTGCTTTATTTGTATAAAATAAAGATGTTTACATCTAAGATTTAAAAATGAGAATACATGAAATAATTTTTTTCTCGTGGTTTCCACTTTTTATGACAGAAAGATATACTTTCTAGTCAAACACCGTTTTAGCTGTTTTTTTGTAATTTTCGTCAGAACTTGAAGTAAGTTGATCTCAAAACTCCAGTTTTAAAAGAGATAGTAAAGCAAGGTGTGGCTGAAAATTACATTTCAATAACTCTTTTAAGGTTTTTTTGTTCAGAGCAACCGAGAGAAATAATAACATAGAAACATATACTCTAAAGCTAAACGTATTTTTTAATCTGTTGATTTTTGGGAATAAGTTTTTCGGAGAAGTTTTTTTTTTCATAATTTGTCATTAAAAATTTACAATGAACTGGAATATTTATTAAGTTATATTTTTAAAATTATCATAGCGTAAATTAAAAAGGATGACGTAAAATAATTTTTATTTAATTTCTCTCATTTTTAAAGTCAGTAGAGTTAGTAGTTTGAATCCAGAATAAACCTGTCCAAATTATTAGTCTATGAAGGCTTAATACTTTGCGAAGAATATTTATTTCAAAAAATAGGTTAGAGTAAAGATTGTGTAGTTTTCTAACCAAATATTTATAAGAATGACTATGATTTGTGTTATTTAAAGAGTTGGGCATATGTCTTGATTATTTAATACATGTATACTAAGAAAGTTTTTGCAGAGATCAAAGAAACGCCTCGGCTCTTATCTTTCAATCAATATTTCTCGACCTCGAAGGTTATCCAGCAACATCATGAAAACGTGGACCTTATTTCTGCAAGAAATAATTTATGATATTATTTTTAAAAGAAACTGACTTCAGTGGTGAATATATTATAAGAGAAATGTAAGCAACTTACTAGACGTAATATCCTCTGCACTGCAATTTATTCCTGAAGTATATTTTAAAATTGATATAAGTTTTAGATTTATTAAAAGAAGATTATGTAGCCTTTTTCTTCTTTATAGATAACAGGCATTAAATGAGAAGTACTTTGAACAATATGCGCCAATAAATTGTTTCATAAATATATTTGAAATGAATATTTTAGATGAAAGTTCTATAAGGCATCAATAGGATTGATAAGTTCATTCATTAGTTATTACATGTACTTGTTTATCCTTTCAATGTTATGTTAAAATAGATAAAGAATCAATGCAAGTGCACATTCTCACCATCTGGACAAATGTCAGTAGACACTATGTTGCGCAATTGGTAGGAGCATATCTGTCCAATTCCAATGCAAATACAAAACTTGTTAGGATAATAAGATGTACTTTCTATACGTATGTCACCTGTCGCACAGCCTAAAAATTATATGACATATTCAGTTTTATTTTTTTATTTTCGTAATTCCTACTTTCTTTAGATACGATTTTTTGTTTGGTATAATTTTAGATTAGATGTTGATTTGCAAAATTCGTAGAATTGAAGAATCGATATCAAGAGGGAGCTTTGTACAATTGTTGCTCTCATGAAATCTTTATATTGGGGTGATTTTTTTCCTTCAATCATTTAACAAAAATTGTTCTCTTAAAAAAAGATGTATTGAAAAGCATTAAATTTATTCGTCTATCTTTTTTACGAAGCTTAAGATTTTAAAATTTATTAATAAACTTGATTAGTAGCTACCGTTACATATCGATCAAAAAAATATAATTCTGAATTGTTCAACTTTTTTCAAAAATTAGGGTCCAATTAACTTATCTTTTTTTTTAAATCTGAGTTTATATAATATTAAATGATATAGTGGAACTAAATAATGAAATGGATTGTTCACATAAAAAAATCAAGAAACTTACACTTGTTTCAAAGAATAGGAAATAAATGATAATTTGCAGAATTAAAATAAAATCTATAATTTTTAGCTCCTTTAGACAATTTTCTTATTCCTATAGACGATGGGGTTTTTTTTAATTTTCTTTAGCTGTATTGTTTTCGTTAATTTTTTAGATAACATTTATAATGTATCTCGGGATATTCCTCCTCATTTGCACTATCCAGCATCCAAATGAAATTACAAGAGGAAACTGTGTGTTATTAGCTCACCTGAGCCGAAGGCTCAAGTGAGCTTTTCTGATCAAAATTTGTCCGTCGTCTGTCGTTGTCGTCGTCGTTGTTGTTGTCGTCGTTGTAAACTTTTCACATTTTCATCTTCTCCTCAAGAACCACTGGGCCAATTTCAACCAAACTTGGCACAGAGTATCCTTGGGTGAAGGGGATTCAATTTTGTTCAAACGAAGGGCCACGCCCTTTTCCAAGGGGAGATAATCATGAATTTGTTAAAAATTAATGGCATTTTTAAAAAATCTTCTTCTCCAGAACCGCTGGGCCAGGAAAGATGAAACTCATGTGGAAGCATCCTCAGGTAGTGTAGATTCAAGTTTGTTCATATCATGACCCCCGGGGCAAGGGTGGGGCCAAAATGGCCGACCCAAGTTTTACATAGGAATATAAAGGAAAAATCTTTAAAAATCTTCTTCTCCAGAACCACTGGGCCAGGAAAGATGAAACTCATGTGGAATCATCCTCAGGTAGTGGAGATTCAAGTCTGTTCATATCATGACCCCCTGGGCAAGGGTGGGGCCAAAATGGCCGACCCAAGTTTTACATAGGAATATATAGGAAAAATCTTTAAAAATCTTCTTCTCCAGAACCACTGGGCCAGGAAAGATGAAACTCATGTGGAATCATCCTCAGGTAGTGTAGATTCAAGTTTGTTCAAATCATGACCCCCGAGGCAAGGGTGGGGCCAAAATGGCCGACCCAAGTTTTACATAGGAATATAAAGGAAAAATCTTTAAAAATCTTCTTCTCGAGAACCACTGGGCCAGGAAAGATGAAACTCATGTGGAATCATCCTCAGGTAGTGTAGATTCAAGTTTGTTCATATCATGACCCCCGGGGCAAGGGTGGGGCCAAAATGGCCGACCCAAGTTTTACATAGGAATATATAGGAAAAATCTTTAAAAATCTTCTTCTCCAGAACCACTGGGCCAGGAAAGATGAAACTCATGTGGTATCATCCTTTTTATTTACATAGAGATATATAGGGAAACCTTTTAAAATCTTCTTTTCAAGTACTTCAAAGCTATGATTAGTGATATTTATATGGAATCATCCTCAGGTAGTGTAGATTCTAGTTTGTTCAAATGATGAACGCCTGGAAGGGGGGGGGGATAAATTCAAGCCCGATGTGCTCAGGTGAGCGCTGTGGCCCCTGGGCCTCTTGTTTTAGGGAAGTTAAAAATTAAAGATAAAAATACCTGGCTAGAGACGGGCAGTCGACAATATATACTGAAAGGAAAAAGAAACGCAGGGTAAACTTTTGAGGTGAATTTAATCTGTTTTTCTTAAAATATGTTTTAGTTTTTATATCTAACTTTTAAAATCATCTTTTAAAAAGATATAACCAAATTCCCATTTGATTTTGTCTAATAATTCATGAGTTACTGAAGCTCAAATGACGATACCCCCCAAAAGTGAAAATCGAAAACTCTCATTATCTTCAATGTCTCTCTCGTGCATCTGTCAGAGCCTTATTTCTCCCTTGCATGGAATTTCATTAGAGTGTTTATCTTTCAGACCCTGGCTATATTTGGCATGGGTAATCACCCAAAAACATAAGTCAAACGGCGCGCGCATGCGCCAGTGAGAGGAATAAAACAGTAAGTTGACTGGCTCAAAAGATCAAATTGCGGAATTGTTTTCTTTCAAATTTTGTATGAATGTAATGATTATAATTGTCTACTGTATAAATGGCTCTTTTTGTGGTAGTAAGGTGGCGATTTAAGAGATGTCAGGACGAATAACCCGCTCGTAACATGGCTCTGTTTCGCGTTAACGCCATCGTCACGGTTGATTGAAAACCATTCCAGACCCTCTTTGACAACGAGTAACAAGTTTTATGGGGAAAAATTTACAAGAAACTGCTTATTAAACCGTTGTTGCCTTTTTCATTAATTAGGCAATTCGAAAACAAGACCCCAATGAACTTCCGTAAACTGTGCCAAGATTGCAAAAAATTCATAATGTCTCTTAATATTGAAAAACGATGTGCATACCTCATAGGCATCAAATAATGCAACAAGAATTGTTGACAAACTCGTCGTTATCAAATTGCACGTGCTTTGGGCTTTTTAGCGTTTTCCCTACGTGACGTCATAAATTTTACGGTTGAGTAAGTCTGAATACTGATTTTGGTGCACAACGGACTAAATTTCTCTTCTGACCAATTTTTGTAATTTTCGGTCATGTGGTCAAAATTTTTTCGAACGTTTTGCTACCCTGCGTTTCTTTTTCCTTTCAGTATAGTTATATTTAGGAAATTAATTCCTTAATAAAAAAAATAATAAGATGACTGGTTTTAAAGTCTGGATAAGTTAGAATGACGTGGAGAATTTTTTTAACTTGAATTATCTAATAATTATCAAACGGTATTTTTCCGAGATAACTCGCTTTCCTTTGAATTTCTCGTCTTGGCTTATTTCAATCGAAGGATTAAATGAGGTTTTCTGTTAGTCGTAATTGAATCAGGACTGCTATTTTGTTCTTAAAACTAATACGTATGTATTATATAAGATCAAGTTCATTATGATATTTTTCCATGTTTCACGACTTTGAAAGAATACCTAGAACATCTTCCTTTCTGTAATATCTTTGTTATTTATTAAAAATCTTTTTTTTTTTTATTTTATTGTCCAAAGATAAAGTCAAATTTTAAAAGTTTTGTCTTTTCGGAGACATTTAGTTGTTTAGAAAATTAGTTGTATTTGTGAAGAGGTAAAGTCATGCACAATTACAGGACAGAAAGCGAGAAAATAAAAATGTTATCAAACGTTTATGATTATTCCATCTTGTTATTAATGACTGAATCAAATTTTCTTGTATCAACCGTTTAATTTTAGAAATAATACTTTTTCCTTACTTGCAGTAGAAAAAGTTAAATAGATACAAACCTGCTACTGCCCCATGAATCTCTGAAGCAAACAGAATTAAAGTCAAAGTGGTTAGAATTCGACACCACTGCCACATTGTGTCAAGCAATGTTTAGAACCTACCAAGATATTAAACATAGTTTTCCTTTTTTTTTCTTTTCTTTAATATCACATGCATGGATAAGCATCACATCGATAAATTATTTTTATCTTCAAATATTTATACAAACGTTAATAATATATTCAATCTTGATTAAAAGATTTATGTTTATATGTTTAAGAAATAATGACATATTTTATTCAGCATAATTTTTTTTTTACATGTATTGGTTATACAAAATTTCTATTCATCGTTGTTGACAAACGCTAAAAAAAGATTTAGAAAATTATGGATATGAAAGATGAAATGCTATAAAGGCTAGTTTATATTTTCTTTGATAGCAACTAGCATGGATTTTTCTATTCCAATATTGAATTTATTCGAGTGCATGCACGAATCTTTGATTACACATGTAATTAGTACATTCAAAACAGGGACAATGAAAATCATATTGACATAATTCACATATTATGTTACTTTGCTTTTTGAAGGTGTACTCTAGAAAGAATTTCTGTTATATAAAGGTCATATCAACGTTAAGATATTCATATAACATTTAAAAACTGATAAATTCTCAGCCATGGTAAAGATTTACAATAGAAAACCCAGATACTTAACCAGAGCAAGTTTGATCACGGATGCCACGTTATACTTTTTAAAATATACACTACAACAGCTGGATATAAACGTATGTACGTCCTCTAACAAATGCTGAAAGAAAAAAAAATATATTTCAATGAATTGTTAAGTGCTAAGTTTATGAAAAATGTGCCTTATTTTCTTTAAGTCCTTTCAAGAATTCATCACTCAGCACTCAGCGCCAAAGAAAAGGCTTCAATCAATTTTTTTCCTCACCAAATATTTACTTATATTTTTCAAAGTATCCTGATATATCTTTTTCTTAGATATTTACCATCTACAACTTTTTTAAATATACAGACAGGTTTTTTAAATGACTGATCGTATTATTATTGTTATCATCTTTGTTTCTTCAACTTATTGGCTAATAGCTTGCGTTTAATATTAATGTCTTTTTCAGGTAATATATCCAAATATGAAACAGATTAGTAAGACTAAGTGTTTTAAAGTACTAGTACTTCAACTTCACTGAGATACATTGTATATCGAATGACATATGAATAGAAGTATCAATTGTTAATTCATAATACATGTACGTCTTCGTTATATCTAATTTCTTCATAAGCAGACAATAAGCAGACTTGTGCAATCAGTACCCAGTGGAATTCCAACAGAATATTGGACTATCTCTAAGAACTACAAAGATATCTTCAATAAGAAACTCTAGCATCCTTTAGATATCATTTTCACAGTATTTGTACGATAAGAATGATTTTAGCAGATTTTGCAAATAACCAATGACATGAAAGGTATATTTATAAGTTGATTTTTTTAAATGCATGTGTCTATGATGGACCTTAATATATTAAAGGGTATGTTGGCATGGAATGTTAAAGTCGTATGTTTTGGTGTTTTAAAGTGTCGTAACAATTTGTGATTTTAAGGGTTTTTTTTAATTCATTCAAGATTTCTTTTTAAGTATGTACATGTAATACATGTATATAGCGATATACGAACAGCATTCAAACTCAAAATTCCATTTAAACAATACTAATCAGAAGCAGAGCAGAGACATACCTTTTAATCATCAGAGGCGGGATCAGGTGCCATGGAGAAATGAGAATCCCCTGCTGACCAGTGACACCCGCTGTGTTTACCTTGTAATGATCGTGAGATAAAGGAGAAAACTGTCTATAATTCCCTGTGAAATAATATTCTAACAATTAGTATGAAAAACATCAGTCAGCATGTGACTTAATCATTTTTATCGACCACTGAACTTACAAAATTATGCTTTCTAACGAGACTGTTGATTTTCTTGTTTCATCAACTCGTTTGTCAATAACATACCTCGTTTTAATAATCCTTCAAAGTGCATTCTCTTAATTGCGTTTCGAATTAATTTAGCGACAGAGACAAGGGAAATCGAGGTTCATATAAGTTATCAAGTTTATCATAAAGCTTTGCTATTAGAATTACCAATAATGTCTTTTTCTAGTAAAATATCAATTATGAAACTGATGTGGCACTCTGTTGAGGTTATATACATATGTTTAGGGGTCACTGATATCTATTGTGTTTTACATATGAATTGAAAGAAATGTTAAAGGTATCCCGATCCCCAGGTTCTGAAAATCAGACATTGACGAATTGAAAAATAATGCTCACAAAAATGTCTCAAAGTAATGTCTTTTAACCCATGATTATTCTTTAAACTTCATCTTCAAAGTTAATCATAATACATAGGGAAAATTAGTAGATCTCAAATAATTTTTATGGAAATGTGAATAAAACACCTACTACTTAGTATGCATTTTCCAATTCAAATTTGATCAACAAACACATTTTAGAAATAAAATTAATAGGCATCCAAGCTTTTGAAGAATTTGTTTAATTTTAATACATTTAAAGTACTTAATTTCTTCTATTTACATGGATCGTTTTACAATGCATAGTGTTTAAAGATATTGATATCATTGCAAAACATCATAATCACTACTAATTTCATATCATGTTAATAAACATTAGTGTTTATGGTTAGATTAAAAGAACCTTAATTTCTTAAAGTATGTAATTTTAACATACTTTTATGGGGTAAAAATTTCAACTTTTTTAAGACCTTTCTGAGAACTTCAAAGAACCTTCAAGCACATTGAGAGGTATAAAATGAAAATTCTTGAACGAAAAGGTTTAATTTTCAAGATTCACTTTAAGACTTTTTGGATTAAATTATAAATTAAAGAGTTATCCTTCCTGGCTGAGGATCAGAGTACCTTAATGTCGTCTGATTTAAGTCTCTTTTCGAATACACTGTTGAACAGTACTCCTAGGGTTTCTCCTTCAATGCTGTTAATGTTTTAATGAGGAGTAAAAAATGGCTTAGTAGAACCCGCTAATTATCTTTGTTCTGACGGATTTCTAATGGCTTTGGGGCTTATTCCAAATAAGTATTAAGAAAATGTACTTAGACAACTTATCTGTAAAAGACAGAAAGACAAGCAAACTAAATCCCACAGATCTTCTTAATAGTGGAGATGTAATGCACACTTTGTTTTAAAGATTCATATTAAAAGTTTTGTTTTGTTTTGGTTTTGTTTTTGTTTTGTTTTGTTTTTTTTTTTTTTTTTTTTGGTTTTTTTTTTTTTGGTTTTTTTTTTTTTTTTTTTTTTTGGTTTTTTGTTTTTTTTTTTTTTTTTTGGTTTTGGTTTTTTTTTTTTTTTGTTTTTTTGTTTTTTTTTTGGGGGGGAGGGGTCTGTTTGTTCTGCTCCTATTTTGTATTGTTTTATGGACTTTTGAGCTTGAACACTTCGTTATTTCCATGAAGGATATGGAGATAACGAACAGTATTCAATATTAAAGTCCATAAATAATACAAAATAGGAGCAGAGCAAACACGGACCTCCAAAACATCATATCTTATCATCAAAACAAATTGTGACCTTATTTTTATGTCATCTTTAAAGATACACCATATGTTGCTTGGTGAACATGAAGGATATGGAGTTAACGAACAGTATTCAATATCAAAGCCCATAAATAATACAAAATAGGAGCAGAGCAAACACGGACCTCCAAAACATCATATCTTATCATCAAAACAAATTGTGACCTTATCTTTATGCCATCTTTAAGGATACACTATATGTTGCTTGGTGAAGCCCTATCAAAATTTGCATAATTCTAAAGTTGTTTAGAATTAAGGTAGGATTCCTCTCTGGTTTCTGAGTAGATGAAATATTCAATGTAAATTTGCTTACATGTCTTATATCTATTTAGGTGAAAGCGATTTAAAAGACCATATTTTTCTTTCCTCATCACAATTGTACAACTTTAAATAGAAATAGTAAACTGTGTTCGAAAACTAGCAGGGACTATATTTTTAGCGGAATTGTGGCGTATGAAAATACCTTCTTTTCTGCTTCTCAAAATTATTATAGAACTACGAATTTAGTAATAATTTTTACACAATCAAAGACTAGAAGAATTTTTTTAATGTTAGCTAAATGATAAATAAGGAACTAAAAAGTTTTAAAATATATCAAATTTTTTCTTCAAATAATATATATATGAATTTCCAAACAATCTAAAAATGTAGGATTCTTCTCACAAAAAAACTGTACTTCTTGTATTTAAAAATTAATGAAATTTTTACAGAATCATGAAGACAATATCACTAAGTGATGGTATTAGTTTGATTAGTTTTGATCGTTTTATATTAGAGTCAAGGTCAGGGCAAGGTCATAACCTTTTCCCTGGTCATTAAAAATAAAAATAACTGCATCCAATCATGAGATAGGGTCTTCTATTTCAAAAGATTGAATGTTTTTTTCTTTTTGCATATAAAGATATTACCGTACAGGGTCTATAAGATGATTTTACCAAATTGATACAATTAGTTTAACAAAAATGGAATTCGGCTAATCCGAATTTTCTCTGTTTTTCTTAATTTTTTAGGATACTAGTATTTAAGTTATTTTTATGTGCGCCCTATATTTAACTTTTTCTTATTTTCACATATAGTAAAGCAGTCATATAGATATACAAAATGATACGAAAACAAAAAGTTTTGACCGTTTAGTAAGAGAGTAAAACCACTTTCTATGGATTTTTGGCTCATATCTGTACTTAGAGTCGAAACTTTTAAAAGCAAACATAATTGTAGTTTGTTTGGAAATTCATATTTATTTATTTTAAAACTTTAGTTCCTTATTATTAGTTAAGCTAACATTTGAAAAATTCTTCTATTCTTTGATTGTGTAAAAATTATTACTAAATTCGTAGTTCTATAATAATTCTGAGAGGCAGAAAAGAAGATATTTTCATACGCCACCATTCCGTCAAAAATATAGTCCCTGCTAGTTTTCAAACACAATTGACCATTTCTATTTAAAGTTGTACAATTGTGATGAGGAAAGAAAAATATGGTCTTTTAAATCTCTTTCACCTAAATATATAAGACATATAAGCAAATATACATTGAACATTTCCTCTACTCAAAAACCAGAGAAGAATCCTACATTAAAAGCTTCAACTCTAAGTACAGATATGAGCCGAAAATCCATAGAAAGTGTTTTTACTCTCTTACTAAACGGTCAAAACTTTTTATTTTTGTATCATTTTGTATCTCTTTATGACTGCTTTACCATATGTGAAAATAAGAAAAATTTAAATATAGGGCGCATATAAAAATAACTTAAATATCCTTAAAAAAAATAGAAAAACAGAGAAAATTTGGATTAGCCAAAATCCATTTTTGTTAAACTATTTGTGTCAATTTGGTAAATCATCTTATAGATCCTATATGGTAACATCTTTTTATGCAATAAGAAAAACATTTAATCTTTTATAATAGAAGACCCTATCTCATGATTGGATGCAGTTATTTTTATTCTTAATGACCAGGGAAAAGGTTATGACCTTGACCTGACTTGACTCTAATACAAAATGATCAAAACTAATCTAACTAATACCATCACTTAGTAATATTGTCTTTTTCATTCTGTGAAAATTTCATTAATTCTTATATACAAGAAATACAGTTTTGTGTGAGAAGAATCCTATTTAAGAGAAAATTTTGATTTACATTATCTTACCAGGAATATTATAAAACAATTTGATTGCTAAGATTTTTCTTTTACCAGAATTTTAAACTACTGAAAATACAATAAGATGCCGATGCATGGGAAAATGACAGCTTGTTGCACTATTGATGTACTCTTTTTGTATCTAATTATTGGCTTCTTAATAATATGCCCTAGTTAAACATTTAGCATATGATTTAGAAGAAACATATTGCTCTTTAACGTTCCTTTCAAAAACAGTACATACGCAATGATACTTTCATCTTAACCTTTTACCATTTAATAAGGCACCAAATTAAGAAGATAATCGCCCAACATACCCTCAGGATTTTAAACAAATGGGTTACAATTTTTATTTCTGTCACTAGATTTCAAAATTACTGTTGGAAATGCAACAAGAGGTCAATGCATGAGAAGATGACACCTTGTTGCATAATTGATGTATTTTTCTTCTATCTAATTATTGGCTTCCTAATGATATCCCCTGATCAAACATTTTAGCTATGTTATTTTTAAAGGAACACATTACAGTTTGCTCATTATCGTTCCTTTCAATAACAACATATGTGCAATGATCCTTTTTACTCAACTCTTTACCATTTTAATAGGCACCTACTCAAACACAGCGTAATTGATCTAGTTCAACTACAGTAAAATTGCTCTTATCCTTGAATAGTAATTGTCACAAGGGGGTGTAACTTTGTGTTTTGTCATAAGTGCTTAGTGTTAATAGGAGTGCTTAATTCAAACATCTGCAAAACATTACCTAAAAAGAAAAAGCAGTAAGCTGAAGAGACCAATTCTGTAGAGTATTGTGAGTTACGGGAGAGTGTTTTTGTTTTGAAAAGAAGTCGCTTTCCTGAACAATATTGCTGCCAAAGGTTTCAAAACCACAAATTTAATATTTTTGTCTATAGGGCAACAATTACTTGTAAAAATCATATCCTAGTTCCGGTATGATTATAGTGTTTAACATAACTGAAGGTAGACCAAAGCATTAACATCAAAAGTCTGTTTTTTAACACCAAATGTCAAAATCCCTTTTCGTTGCACTATTTAATGCAGTTTGAACTAAATAATATACATGTAAAATTGTTGCTGGTTTGGGGTCAATACGATGATTTATCGACTTGATAAGTACAATATTCACCGAGCTTGAAGGGCAAAGTGAAGACAGTACTTTGAAAGTGGCCTAATCATTGTATAGACCTAAAAATGCAATAATTGTTTCATTATACGATTCAACGACACAGGTTTTCTAAAGCGTATTTCGTTTACTAAACTACATGTACTAGCCAAGCATGGTGAAATATACGGTTTTGTTTGTTTGTTTGTTTTGTTTAAAGGGACATGGACACAGTTTCTGCTCAAAATTTTCGAATTTATTTTTACATTTTTTATGTTTACAAATAGTTAACAAAGGTATTTTGAATGATTATCAAAAATTTAAATTTCATTTGTCGAGATACATGACAGATTTAGAGCTCTGTATCTCCTTTGTAAATCAACATATGATGTTCAAATTTTTGCTAATCATTTGAATTGCCTTAATTAGGAATTGTAAACATTGAAATTGGTTTTAGAAAATCAGTTGAAATTGTGTCCATTATCCCTTTAAAAAACGTCACTCTCGAGAATATTTCACTCATATGGAGACGGCATTTGCCGGTGGAGAGCTGCAAATTTTGTCCTTTACTTGGCATTTAGGGCCATTGAGCAGTGAGGGACCTTTATTGTGCCAGCACCTACTGCGACACAGGACCTAGGTTTATACGGTCTCATCCGAAGATCCGGTCTCCATGTCCCATAGTGGGATTCGAACCTGCAACGTAAGTACTGACTCCTTACGCAGAGGATCTAAAGTAGGCCCGAAGATGAGAAGAGATAGGACTTTCTTGTGAAATGACTCGGTGAGTTTTCCTTTGAAGTCAAGCATACTGTAACTGCGATACAGAACACTTATTGTGGGCGTTTCTTATGCAAATGAGCAGAAATTGTACTGTATCTGCAAAATATCAACGATACAGTACGGTTTATTATTAGCAATGACGGAAAGCTAAAGCCGTATACAGATACAAGAATCGTTCAATTAGCATGATAGCCCTGTTAGCATTTACTCAAAATTTGAGGTGAATTGAGAATAAAATTTTACAACGTAAAGTTATCAGTGTCGGATTTAAAAAAAAAATAGAAATAAAGGAGTGGGACAGTTCATAAATGATTACTTTGACCCCCCCCCCGCCCCAAAAAAAAATGGAAAATCGTATTTTATAGGGATAGATTTATAATACATTAAGAAACTATGTACGTGATATTGATATACATGTACTTGTCGATACGTAGGGCTTAGCCCCCCCCCCCCACTTTTTTGCAAAGATAGATATTATATAGGCATTGGAAATTGGGATTTACCTTTTTAGTTGGATTCAATTAGCCATCCCACTTTAAATTTGCTTCCGACGCCTATGTGATAAATAAAAAAGCGTATGTATACAAGTTTAGCAAAAATAATTGATGAAAGCGGGAAAAAGAAAAAGTTCAAAGGAGGGTGGGATGGGGGGGCACCAGTTAGGGTTGGATCCCCCTTTGGTTACTCTACATTTGATTAAAAACATGAAGGTAAAATGCCACCCCCTTCCTTTCACCTATTTTTTTTTCAATTTTAAATATGACGACAGGTGGAGGACATTGTCGTATAATATTCTCAGAATACGATCTCCCCGAAGCATTTTTTTTCATATATTCCCAAATGATTCTTATATATCAAAATGCTTTGCAATAAATCGTAGCTTTAATTTTAAAAAATGTTAGCAAGAACTGCAATATTAAGAGAAAATAAGCCCTACGCAATCAAAATCTAAATTAAATTTCTGCATCCCCTAAACAATTACTTTAAAATTATAGATACCTGCACGTCCACCTCAATCGGCATTTCAGTTGCGAATGCTTAAAATGGGATACTAAATCAACTTTCTGCAAAATCTATGTGATTGGTTGAGAGAAATATACATGTACCTAAATACGCATTTAATTTAGTGAGGTCATTAGAAAGGTCATGTCACAAGTCATTTAGAATACTCGTTTCCTACTGTATCGGAGATACAGGGCGGGGCCCGGCTCGAGCTATCGCTCTCGCCTCAAGCCTCGCCCTGTACATGTATCTCCGATACAGTAGGAAACGAGTACTCTAAATAATACATATTACATACGTATTTGCTATGTGTATTTCAATATTTTCAATGTAATTAAATGGCTTTTTTACTACATTTACTTTAATTTACATGCATAAATGTACATAACTATGAAAAGTAATTACCAACAAGGAAAAAAATCTTGTTGATTTCATTTAAGTTATTCTCTGAAATACTCACACAAAACAATTGCCATTTTGAGCTAATTAACACATTTCAAATTTAAACGACTAAATTTTCCGAATTTAAGTGATAATATCACTGTTCAATTGACATTTTACATGGCTGCACTCTGCTCAGTAAGATATTCACAAACCCTTTCTCCTGTGTAAACGACATTAAGAAATAATTTGAAAAAGAAATGAATATCCGCCATTTTGAATCGCCATTTTGACTTTAAACTTACAGCTGCATCCTCATTAAGTTGTAGAATAGTAAGATATAGAGGAAAAAATACAAATCTGCAGTGTTTGGATTATTTCAAATGTAAAAGCCTGAACAAAGAAGAATATAGAAACAAAAGACAAAAAAATTAGAGAAAATTCGAATTAAGAGTAGAACGACTAAATTTTCTGCGTTAAACTAATAATGTTAGAATTCTATTATATCTTTAATAGTTTTATTACACTCAGTAAGATATTCACTCATTATATCTCCATTTTGAACGACATTAAGAGAAAATCAGACAAATCGGATGTCCGCCATTTTGAATCGCCATTTTGACCTATTTAACGCCATTTTCATGAAGGCCAGCATATTTTTTCGGATTCAGCATACTCGAATTAGGTTAAAAAACTATGCTGGACCAAATAATTATTTGCCGTTAGAAGTTATTTCTAGCCTTCTTTTTAAAAATCAGGACCAGACTACTTCTATCTACTAAATTAAAGCAATCTTTAAAAATCTTCTTCGCTCCTAACAAGCCAACAGTCGAACTGTTGGCATGATCGAATCAGCATTGAGTCCTCTACCAAAATTATGAAATTCGTGGCTCCAGGGTCAGGGGTTCTAGTGCTAGGGTGGGACTGAATAGATTTATAGTGAAATTGCATTATTTCTTTGAAAAAATTTTTCTCTGTTCACATAGCAATACATTAAAAATATCGCAATATATCGCAATACAAAATCTTCGGACTATACCCAGCCCTATATATCATCTTTTTTGAGCATTGGAAAAAAACTCATACATGTATATCATCTTTTAGATTGTTCTTTTTGCTTGCAAGACAGTGTAACCTGAAGAACAAGAGACCCACGGGCCGTATATGTCACCTGAATATCAGGTAACAACTTTTCCGTTTGCGCTTTAAACCAGAGGCCATGAAATTCACAATTTTGAAAGAGGCACCATTGCTTATCATAATTATACACTTAGCATGCTAATTTTAGTTACTTAATACCCAGGCGTAGATCAGAGTAACAAAGAGAAAACGCACTTCCACTTTATAACCAGTTGTGCACCCCACTACACAGGAACAACTGACACTGCATGAAGCCAAATATTTCAAAATTTTGGAAATTTTATCATAAATTTTATTTCATCATAAATGGTTGTTTAATACCAAAGAGCAGATTTCAAAGCATTAATTTATTTTCAAACTATGTGACATCCCCCCCCCCCCACCACCGATACCCCTGACACAGGGAGCATGAAATTAACCAATTTGCTAAATGCACTTTTCTTCGTCTTAAATAAAATAATTATTTACTTGGATCATTGGCATAATACCATGGAGCAAAGGAAAAGATTTTCAAATAAGTAATATATTTTCGCTATATAATTAAAAGAGCCCCCCATCCCCACCCCCTTTACACCAAATGGCAAAACCCCTGACCCAGGGGCCATGAAATTCACAAATTTGGTTGAGGCACTCTTGCTCATTATAAGTTTATACCGGTATACTAAAGTTAGTTTATTTAATACCCAGGAGTAGAGAAGAAGATTTTCAAAGAATTAATGTATTTTCGCTATATAGAGCCCTACCCTTACATCAGAACCCCTGACCCTGAGGCCATAAAATTCACAATTTTGGAAGAGGCACTCTTACTCATCATAACTATGTACTCAGTTTATTTAATACCCGGGAGCAGAGAAGAAGATTTTTAAAGAAATAATGCATTTTCACTATATAATCTATATAGCCCCACCCTAGCACTAGAACCCTTAACCCAGGAGCCATGAATTTAACAATTTTGGTAGAGGACTCAATGCTTATTACATTCATGCCCACAGTTTGACTGCTTGACGTCAAGGAGTAAAGAAGAAGATTTTTAAAGATTACATTAATTATAGTGGTTTTAGCTCCACCCCCCACACCCCAGTGGGGAGGGACCATGAAATTCACAATTTTTGTTCTCCTGCACCCATAGATGCTGTATACCAAATTTGGTTGAAATTGATTCAGTGGTTTCAGAGAGAAGAAGCTGAAAATGTTTAATTGTTAACACACGACACACAACGTACAATGACGGATGAAAATGGATAGCAATAGGTCACCTGAGTGACTCAGGTGACCTAAAACAGCAAAAATGTTCCCCAGCACCAAAAAGCAAAAAAGACCCTCTAGCTTTCAGTTTATCTACCCTACAGATGATTGTAGCTAGTTTTCATTTCTAGTCTGAAATACGAGGGGCGTTCAATAAATAATGTCATTAGCTCGATGACATACAACATAGTAGTCATATGACATAAAGCTTGACTTTCTCTCATTATTGAATCTTTAATGAACTTATAACAGTTTATGTGACCACTTTTCATCACATAGTTTTATCGTGAGAAGCTGGGAAACAAGGGCTATTCGAGACACTGCATTATAAATGAATGTTAAAGAATCAGTAAACTAAAGTGAAAATAAAAGCTACATTAAAGCTGCTGTAAAACTTGTAAAAAATCCCAAAGAAATATTCACTGAAATATGTGATATTTACAGCAACCGATGCCTGTTTTATGGACAAATTAGCAGGTGGATTTCAATGATAAAAAATTATATAATGGGCATCAAAAATGGGTACCCTCCTTGCCGACAAAAATTATAACAACTTACGTACTGTTTGCCAAATTTCAACAAATAATATTTGATCTTGTATGAATGACTTTAAGACACATAGCAAATTTGATAGACATCATATCGGGAGTAGTTTACACTGTTTTTAAGAAACGTTTGACAGTAATTAAGCTTGGTACTCTAAGGTCACCCTGTATTTTGAAAAATGAGTGAAAACGACAGCCTGTACCAAAGTCTTAATAATTACTTTAAAATATCAGTGATTGTAGTAATCCACGTTTGTTTTTTATTCAGACAGATATTGGAACATGAATCTATTGCTTAAAACCATTAAAACAAAATTTAACATAAGATGTACTTGATAAAAACGGCGAAGGTCTGTCAAGAGCAAAGGTCTGCAAGAGCACAAAAACAGATTATTATGCAATTTTCTTAAATATGTGTGGTATTATTGTTCAAATTCGTATTCGGGGAGACAGTTTAATATCTGGAGGTGTCTACAAAGCAGTTTTTTTGCAAAGAAATCGGAAGGTTTATCAGAGAAAGGACCCAGAATCAGGAATCCACTACATTGAATTTCTTCATGACAGCGTTCAAACCCGCATGCCCTAAAGAGTAAAGGGGTTTACGGGATAAACAGAAAGTTAATGTTTTTTCACATTAACAATATTTGCCAGATCTTTGACCTTTTGTCTTGTTTCTATTTCCAAACTTGAAAAAAACACCTTTCAGAAGGAAAAAACAAGTCCAGGAAATCATTGGATCTGCCATTTTCCAGTATACTAAGGGTCATACCCAAAAATGAGTTCTAAAAACAATCAGAAATTGGATAAAAAATGTTACGGACATGTGTTTGAATTAAAAGAGATTAATAAGTAAAATCATGAAGACTAAATCATTGAAAAGCGTCGTTTGCTTCTTTCTGAGCCCCAATGACATTATTTATTGAACGCCCCTCGTACCTGTATATGTTGCACTTGCAGAAAAAGTTTTTGAATACAAAATCTCTGAGCATTGAGGCTGGAGAGTCCATAGGATATGCCATTGAAATATAACATATCTTAACATCATGAACTATGGTTAAGGTCTACATGAATATACAACAAAAATAAGCTTGAAGAATGCAGAAACTCACTATGGAATCCATTCATTTGACTCTAATTCTCATCGAGTATTCTTTTTGCACATATTTACAATGTGTTTAAGATTTTTTTTTTTTAAATAATGTAAAATTATGATTGTTTAAAAATAAGATGTTGCTGTTTTTTGTAAATTGATTATCTTCAAAAGTACATGAGACATTTCACTTTGAGTAAAAACTTAGTTATAAATCAACTACCAATAAAGTAAATTTTCATATAATTAAACAAATCCTCATTTTACAATCAGACAAACATCTAGTACACAGAACACGGCACGACATGTTGGACATGGGGAGGTGCCTGACATCCAGATTTCTGGTCTTTGTTGGTCCTGGCGACTTGCGTACCACTTCCCCATGCATTCTAAGCACCACATGGGGCGGCAGTAACACTGTACACACTGTCCTGGGCCGGCACTGTCACACAACTTCACAAGCTTAATGTCGGACTCCTTCTGCATACACCCAATACAAGTATCTGCCTCCTGGAATATTTTTTTAAAAAATTATAAAATTTGATTCTCATTTAAATCTTCTCAAGATTACCTTATACCATGAATGAAGTGATCTTTACATCAGCTATACTTCATCTCATACACAACAAAAAAATGTCATTCCTTGATGAAATAATCCAAAGTCAATTTATTCTTAGAAAATAAAATTCTTACTTTAACTGGATGAATGGAGCACACTGACTCCTTCAGAGTCCTTCTTCATATTACATTATATAACTGTTGGTATGATTTTACAGGTGCTTTTCCATTCCTTCTGGCATATTAAAGCCTTGTTTCAGACTGACTTGGTGCCTTACCATTCCTTCTGGCATGTTAAAGACTTGGTTCAGACTGACTTGATGCCTTATCATTCCTTCTGGCATGTTAAAGACTTGGTTCAGACTGACTTGCTGCCTTACCATTCTTTCTGGCATATTAAAGCCTTGGTTCAGACTGACTTGATGCCTTACCATTCCTTCTGGCATGTTAAAGCCTTGTTTCAGATTGACTTGGTGCCTTACCATTCCTTCTGGCATGTTAAAGACTTGGTTCAGACTGACTTGATGCCTTACCATTCCTTCTGGCATGTTAAAGCCTTGTTTCAGATTGACTTGGTGCCTTACCATTCCTTCTGGCATGTTAAAGACTTGGTTCAGACTGACTTGATGCCTTACCATTCCTTCTGGCATGTTAAAGCCTTGTTTCAGACTGACTTGGTGCCTTACCATTCCTTCTGGCATGTTAAAGACTTGGTTGAGAATGATTTGGTGCCATCCCATGGAAAAGTGAACTGCCTATATAGGCAGTTATTAGGCAGTTCTTTAGCAGTTGTAGAAATTTTTAACAGTTTTCAAACAGTTTTAAGCAGTCTGGTTTTTATTGCTCTTAAGTAACTGCTAAGGCGTTGGGAGTAAACAGTTTTCCTAAGCAGTTTTTAAGCAGTTACCAGTTTCCCTAGCAGTGCTGCACATGCTTGAGGACAAGACAGATTTCCTAAGCAGTTTTGTTAGCAGTTCAAAGTGGTTTCCTTGTATAATTTGATTGGGTTCAAGAGAAATTTTAATGTTGGGCTCAATATTCCAACAATTATAATCAACAGGAACCTAGCTTACAACTGCCCGCCAAATTTTTGAATTCTGCATGGCTGCCATGTGTATTGTTGGACAAAAGGCTATTAGCCAATACAGGGGGAGCCTGCTGGCCACAAAGCTGGAGATCTATTGAAATAATGATGTAGATATTTAAACAAGTGGTAAGTACAATATATATGTGCATCATGGCTTTGAATGAATCAAACTATGATCGATATATTGTAACGCCCGGTCCAGTGAATTGACAGATTATATACCGGTAGTTTTATACAGAGTTGTGTTTTAGGGTTAAGGAATTAGTATGAGTTGGGTGTTTTGAATTTAGATTAAATAATTACTTTTTAGTTTTATTAATTTGAGAAAAGCCAGGGTTATTTTAAGGATTTTGGAGGAACTTTTGCAATATTTGTGGAATTTTGTAGGAATTAAGTTTTGATCAGGTTTAAGTAATTTTGACTGAGAAATTAGACTTGGTTAAAATTTGCTGGTTGTTTGCATTTGTGATAAATTGCTGATTAATTTTAGAATTACTTGTAATTGTTTGGGTAATCTAAATTATACATTTAGCTAATTTTTTTTGCTAGTGTATTTCTAAATTTTGCTAATGTTTTTAACTGGAATTCAGACTTAGGAAAATTTGATAAATAATTAACTTACAATTTTGTTGTTTAACTGTATTTCATGGATTATTATTGTTTTATGCCAAGTTGGAAATATTTTAGCCATATTTTGGCAGGGTTTCAATTTAAAATTGTATGTTTGTGTATCAGTGTCAGCATCATCATCATTGCTTTGAATATTCATTAGACACAACCATAAATGGAAATGGATTAACAGTTCTGAAGTAGTTATTTGCAGTTTCAAGCAGTATTTTTAAACTCATTTAAATATTTCGCTGAAAATAACTGCTTCAGAACTGGTTAAAAACTGGGAAGGCTAAGAAAAACTGCCTTGAACCGCCTATTTCTATGAATATTAAATCAACTTGTTTGAGGGACATGGAAGGCTAAGGGAACTGCTAATAAACTGCTTAAAAAATAAAACTGGGAAGGCTTAACAACTGCTAACAAACTGCCTTCCACTTTGACATGGGATACCGTTCCTTCTGGCATGTTAAAGACTTGGTTGAGACTGACTTGCTGCCTTACCATTCCTTCTGGCATATTAAAGCCTTGTTTCAGACTGACTTGGTGCCTTACCATTCCTTCTGGCATATTAAAGCCTTGGTTCAGACTGACTTGCTGCCTTACCATTCCTACTGACATATTAAGAGTCATTCTCTGTAAGCATCAAAATGGGCTGGAAATTGATTTTTACAGATTTTGATGAAACTTGGTGAAATAACTACATTATAAGCCCGATTTACAAAAATATTATTGAAAGTGACCAATTGGTCTTGTTTCCATGGCAACCAGGTTACCTGTTTTTGCACAAGGGTGGAAAATACCTAAAATGATATTTCTTCTCATTAATGTACATTTAATTAAAAAAGGTGATTATTATTATTTTTTTCCATTGAAATAATTTGTTATTTGTATTTTCTAAACAAAAAAGTCGAAAAAAAATTTTGGACCTGCCGTTAAATGCCAAATAACATAGAAAATTGCTTTAAAAAAGGGGGGGGGGTGAACATAACAATGTACATAAAAAACGCAGGCACTGGTGGAATATTCTGATGCTCTGAATTTCACCTTATACATTTATGAAGAACATATGAAAAAACTGGAGAGGTATTATTTACTTTAAGAAAATAAATTGATGGTAAAGTTTGTAAAAATCTCTAAATTTACACACATTTTTTTCAAGAGTTATTTCCCCTTTCGGAAATCTTTTGCTTCAATCATTGAAAATGAAAGTGAAAGTACACAGCAGAAAACAACTTTGAGGAGTAAATACTGTCTCTTTTGGATATTTCACGGGTTTTAATCCAATTTGTGAAATATTTATCATTACTTATAGTTAAACTGTTAAATGATTGTTCAGGCTTTACTGTGTCTGAGAGATATACATGTTTGTGTATAAGATGTGAATGTGATAAAATTGCATCCTATGAAATTCCTGCTTATGTGACAAGTGCTGCATCATTGAAAAAAAAGTGTTTAAAAACAAAGTATCGTCAGTTAAATGGACTTCAAAGCTAAGGATGGGATAATAAGGTTGTGATGAAGTAATATACATGGCAATAAGAAGATAACTTTAGATCTACAGGCAAGTACCAATTAAATATTTACCATGAACATTGAAAGTTGCACATATTTTGTATGAGTTTATTAATAACAGGGTATGACTATTGATTGTAAAAATAACATTTAAGTACCCAAGCATAAATAATGATATGATTCTAATTATATCAATAATTTATAGTTTAGGCAAATTATCAATGTTATTAAAATCAGATGTTGATGAAAATTATATAAACCTTCTGTTGATAAAAATTATACTTTATAATCCCTATTACCGTGGTAACTGCCCCGGGCACTTAGAAAATTGCGAAGAGGGGCGGTTATTTTGGTATTCTCTTTAATGTCAATTTTTAACTTCAAAAATTTTAAAGACCACTAAAATAATGTCTAACTTTACTTTAAGTGAAGATAATCTACCCAAATTATGCTATATGATTCATTTTCCACGAGATATTGGATAATAGACAAGTTACATTTTCACTTTCTTCAAATTTTGGTATACTTTTGATACCATTCTAGATGATTTTAATCACTGTACAGAGGGCCCTTATTTTCTGATAATTGAAAAAAGACCTAGGGGGCGCTTATAGGGGCAGGGGCACTTAATAGGGATTATACGGTATAATATGTTATTAACCAAATTAAACTAAAGCAATTCTGTATATGACAAAAGCTAAATACCTCATAACAGCTTTTTAATTGTGTGCTTGAAAAAAAAAGAAGGGGGGGGGGTAAAAAGTTATTGCCATGCAAGGTATTTCATCAATTTTTAAAAGAAGTAATTTCATTTATTTATCATTTTTTAAAATTAATTATTTTTGTTTTATTTTACATGTTGACCTTATGAAATCACATCACTAAACTGAACACGTAACAAAACTGCAATTTTCTTTTAGATTTCAACTTATTCAGGGCTGAAATTTGTTGATGCAAATTTTTTTTGAATGGGGATCGATGATCGTGGGTGAATGTGCCCTTTCATTTGGGAACTTGAAGTTAATGCAAAAAATTGAAAGAACTTATAGATTTATCTCTTTAATGTCAGATTAATTTATTGCAACAAAGAAAAAATATATTATTTAATTATTAAGATTTTTTGTCATAGCAAACGCTGTCACAGTTGAATTTAAGCTAAATTTATACAATGTGTACACTTTACTGAAACAATATATAATGAAGGAATACAGGTTTATAGGGAAATATGGCAATTTTCAGTGGAGAGGAGTTCCTTTTACGTACATGCAGACATTGGAGATATGTAAAATGGTCGTTGTTGAAATCATAGATTTATGTGCCCAAATCTTTTTCTCTCTGAGAGAAAAAAATATTATATTTGATTTTGTCATATTTTATGAGGACATCTCAGTATTCCATTTATCACAGACTTTATGTTCTGGAAAATATTTTAAAGAAGCTTTCCAAATAGTTTTAGATAAAAATACTTTATTTAAAAAATATTGATACAAATAAATCAAGCCCCCCCCCCTCTTTTTTTAACATATTAGAGGAGGGGTGGTAACATTTTATTGCCCCCCCTCTCACTTTAACCCCCCAGAAAACTATTTCAGATAATAATATTTTTCCTATCATATATCGATGTATACTTAAGAATTTAACCCTCTCTACACTGCACACCAAAGAGTTCTGATTCTATGGTATTTTTTGCAGTAAGAGTGATCTGCCCTTAGAACTAAATTCTAAAATTTAGAAATTCACAGTATATTACACAAATTGTAATGAGTTCAAGTATTCTTTACATTTTAATAAGTCAAGATAAATTAATTGAACATGTAATTTACATACTAGTATTTTCTCCATGGAAGTATACAGCAGTGATTTCTATCTTTCTTTCTAACACTTATACTGTGTTGTGTTTGATTATTTTTTCTGGGGGTAAATGCCACGCACCATGGAATGAATATTATATGCTTTCCACCTAATTGTACTTTCCCTTATACTTATTTTAACCTCGGTGCCTTAATGAGAAAGAACAAAATCACAAAATCTTTAAATTACATACTGAATTTTGATTGTCATTCTTAATGTACGTATATGAAAGACACTTATGTCTGCTGGGAAAACTTCAACGAAATTTTTTATATATGGAACGGACTCACGGATAAACAGGAAGTTGACATAGATTTAAACTCAAATGTTACCCACCATGCATATGGCATGCCTTAGCAAATACTGTGCTAAAATTTCAAGCATCTTCAATGAATAGTTGCTGAGAAAACTGCAACCAAACATTTGCTACGTACAGACACACAGGCAGCTAGCCAGACGGACGGACTGACACACAAAAGTAAATTAGTATACCCCCCTCTCCTTTGCAGCGGTGATATAATGATTCCTTACGAAAGGAACAGCAAAAGATCATTTCAACAACAGCAAAAACAAGTTGAATCGAGGACAATGGGGGGGGGGGGGGCACTCTTGACTATGTGCTTGTCCTACTTAAACTAAGAAGTGCATGTACATGTTAAAACGGGTATATAAGTTTCAATTAATAAAGCAAATTGCTTCCAAAAGATCGGTCATGATTTTATGTAGGTATTTATTGTTTCCATGGAAACAAATCCTGCTGCACTAATTCAGATATATGTGATTAGTTTAAGTTTGAGTTCATCTGTTTTTGTCCCGGTAAATAAATTAATTAGAAGATTAGTATAATCAAACATTGGTGGCAGTGCTATGAGTTTTGTATACTGGTACATCAATAACTAGATATCATTGAGATGGTGGCCATCTCAAAGGGCCCCGCTTTCAACAATGAACTTGAAAATGTAAGGTAATTTAAAAGGGTTTATTTTGAAGAGGAACGTTTGTGTAATACAGTAAAAGCCATTTAGTACGACTTCACGGATATTGCGAATTTACAGATATATATCGAAGTTATCTTGTATCCTCAGTTATATAAATTTACTGGAAATAAAGGAAAAAAACTATACACCGAACAAAGATTTAAACAGAGAGGCTAATTCTGACCATGACCTAGAAACTTCTACCAAGGTCACTGCACATCCACTAATCAGTGGAAATCTGTGAGTGAAGTAAAAGCCAGATTGGGCCAAGGAGAGAGAAGATACAATGCTCCGGACAAGGATTTTTCTTAAAATCTGCTATGACCTTGATCCTTGACCTAGAAACATGGTTCAAGGTCACTGCACACCGGTTTCCCAAAGGCAGTCTGTAGGTGAAGTATAATCCAGATTGGGCCAAGGAGAGAGAAGATATGCTCCGGACAGGAGATCTCGAACGGACGGACGGACAGACTGATCACTATAGGGCGCCCGCCAAGTAGGGCCCTAATTATTTGGATCATTCCTGAATTATTAGCAATTGGTTACCATAGCAACTGTTTTCTTTTAAAATTATAAATGTCTATTTTCATGTAAGTGAAATGAAAAGGTTTATATGGAATTGAAGAAGACATATAATCGTGCAATAAAGCAGAAGACTATCTCTATTAAACATATCAATGAAAATGATTTTCCTGATCTATTGGCTGCCGTAGCAACCATATTTTAAAATAAATTATGAATTAATATTTTGATATTTAGTGAAATACATTTAAATTCAATTTATTTTTTTGAAAAAGAAAAAAAAAACATGAATGAAGCTTTTTTTATTATCCGTTGTATACTTGTCAGTATCACAAAATTGTTATAGCAACCATTATAAGGAAGTGTTAAAAAAAACTATCGGGTTACCATAGCAACGTGATTTTAGACGCTTGAATTTTTTTTTAAATGAAGATAAGTGAAGTAACAAATATAATAAGTGTTATTTATTTAATTGAAAAATTAAATCATACACTGAGGCCACAGATTCTGGATAATGATAACGTCAATAGCTATTAAGGCTATAGTGATTTTTCCTGACTTTTTGGTTGCTATAGTAACACATTATTTTTGTTTAATTTATGAACTTACATTTATATCATGATATTTTAAAATTATGATGTTTAGTAGTGTGATTTGTTTTACTTTGATTTTTTTAAAGTAATAATGTACAAAAAGGAGCCAAATGTTGAATCTACAAATTAATCCAAAATCTCTATAGCAACCATTTTCGTTTTCGTTTTATTTTATTTTAAGAAATAATACCTCTCTAGAAATTTTATATTTTGTTAAGTAAGGAATGACCTTTTCAGTGATGGTAGTTGTTTTTTATGGATTGCCCGCGTTTTCTTGCTACTATGCTTAGAAAATGCCAAAAATTGGCATTTTTTCAAATTTGTTAAAATTTGAAAAATTCACACTTTTCACTGCAAGACAACTCTTTTATGACCAACTACTGAATAATTTCATCAGTTGTGGTAGTTACTCCAACAAATAGTCTATCAGAGTAGGCAACAATTAAATCTGTAAATAATATGCAGAAAATAGAAATTTATGATGAAGATGGTATACTTTCAGTAGGTTGCTCTGTATTTTTGGCCTCAAAATGGTGGTTTTGGTTACCATGGCAACCGGGACTCAAAAGAAAAAATTAACCCCAAAAATGTTCTATACATGGTGTTTCTACATTGCATGCAAAAAATCAGCCAAATCTGTGATGTACCATTTCCAACTTTTTTCTAAATTCTTTGATTCTTACAGAGAATGACTCTTAAAGCCTTGTTTCAGACTGACTTGGTGCCTTATCATTCCTTCTGGCATGTGAAAGACTTGGCTCAGAATGACTTGGTGCCTTACCATTCCTTCTGGCATATTAAAGCCTTGTTTCAGACTGACTTGGTGCCTTACCATTCCTTCTGGCATGTTAAACACTTGGTTAAGAATGAGTTGGTGCCTTACCATTCCTTCTGGCATGTTAAACACTTGGTTGAGGCTGACTTGGTGCCTGAACGCCTCTAGGAACTGGTCACTGAGGGATTGCTTTATTACTATGTTCCTGGCATTGACAATAGGAGTTGTCAACTTGTCTTTCAAATCTCTATACTCTAAGGCATTCAACCTGAAAAAGTAACAATAAATGAAAGGGAAACTTCATAAAATCTTTAAAATGAAGGCACTTTATCTACAGAAAATATTTTGTTACAGAATGTATTTCAGATGTGGCAGTCAGGAAAGTTTGGTTTCTGGTGACCATCAAAATCAATTGGTATAACAACAGGCTAGTAAGGGTGGGGGGAGGGTCCTGGCCTTCTCCATCACTTTTCTCTACGACAAGTTACCCTTGATGCTGACTGCCGTACCCTAAAGGTGAAATGTGGAAGATATGGAAGGATCTGCCACAAAAGATTCTGGTACAAATAGGAGTAAAGACCTTAAAGAGGGAGGAATATGGCAGTCAGGCACTGGGTTTGTCCACCAGTAGCACCTCTGTATTTGATGTGTGTGTCTGTTGTCTGTGTTTTTTTCAGTATTGATCCCTTTATACTTCCTTGCTATGTAAGGGGGGGGGGATATTATATCAGTTATATATAGACTTTGTGTTGATATCCTTGTTATTACAGTTGAACTTCGGTATCTCGAACTCCGATATCTCGAATACCATGGATATGTTGAAGTGATTTGGAAGTCCCAACCACTTATTCTTTAAGCATTTAACCTTCGATATCTCGAATCCTCGGATATCTCAAAGTTTTATCTCAGTCCCATCAGGTTCAAGATAATGAAGTTTGACTGTAAATGTTCATTAAATCTTTATTTCAAATTATGTGTTTCAGGTATAATTAATGTACAGGTTCAGGTTATAATTTGGTCAACTATAGCAACACAAAATATGAAGTGCGAGCTTTATGAACACCAGACATGCTACAACTGAACATATTTTTATGTCATATTTCAATAGTTATATCTATCTGTTTTTGCAAAACAACTCACCTGATTGTAAATGGCTTGAGTTTTGGATTGATACTTATAACATTAAACTTGAGGAATTGAACAGATGTCATACTTTCATAATGGATATCATGCTCCTCTGATTTGGATAGGGACAGGTGTATATCATTCTGATGGGCAATATACACATAGTAGGTGGATGTTTTCATCACCCATGAGTCTGTCACTATCACTCTACGCCCTGGGGCACCTGTTGTGAATTTATCTACCCTCCGAAATTCTACGTTAATGGAAGAAGCCACAGCTCTCCAAGAGGTTCCATTCCCAAGCAATGCCAGTTCTTTTGCTATGGGATGGCTGTTGTATTTATTTCTTGTCCAAAGATAAAAGAGTAGGGATGTTGTCAAAATAATTAGAATGCAGGAGACTAGATAACTCTGCCATAGGAATCCTAGCTTCCAAGGAGTAAACAAACCAAGGTGTGGAGAAAACAACCCTAGTCCTATGTAGTACCCTGAAATAAAAAAAATCATTAGAGTTAAGAAGATTCTGCATTTCAAAAGGTCAATAGAGAATCAAAAGTAATTTTCATCATCAGATGCCCTTTGCAGTTATGGCATGATTGATAAATATACATGTATATTGTTACATTAACATGCTAACCAGTTTGTGTTACATACACATGTAAACAAATGCTGCATTCTTCTCTCAAGTCCAAGTACTTATTGACTTAAGACAAATGGATAGATAAGGCTTAATTCTCTGCTAACTTCTCTAAACAATTGTACTGTTTTGATCATGGGATTTACGGTATCAACTGACAATATACTACAATGTATTAACTAAACACAGGGCCCACCATGCTTTCTTTTCTTGATCACATCTACACTACATAATATGCAAGTATGTAATCTATAGTGTACAAGTGGTCAAAAAATAGAAAAACAAATAAATAAAATTAATATGGCGAGCCCCTTTGCAAAATGACATTAATTTAGGTTTTCAACGACAACAAAAAAAAACTAGTAAAAATCCAATTGTAATTACCTAACGGCAGTAGTGAATGAATAAGTAATGTGATTGCTGTCCTCTTCATGTGATATTCAATAAAATGTAACTGTTCGCTGCCAAGATAATTGGATAAAACATTCTGTATTGTCAAACCTGCTGAAACAAATTCAGTTGGAGGTGCAACAAAACAAAGCACAAAAAACAAATATCCTATGGTAAAGATGACATTTAAAGTTTCTTCATTGCCCATCGTTCCTGGGAAAGATATATCCACATGTGACAAAAATTGTAAACACTGACGAAACCTACTTTCACTTTTGGTGCATAGGAACTCTTTAACGTTGAAGTCAAGAAAAGTAAACAACATGGCGACTTCCATTGGACACGAACTCAACGTTGAGATTAGTTTCGAGAATACTAAAAAGGTAACAATGTCGATTCTTATATTGCTATTTCGATAAACATGATCCTCTTGTTGAGCATCTTTTAGACTGGTTAACTCTAACGAATTATTTAAAACAAATATAATTGAAAATGAAATCCTTTTTTCGAGGAAATTCGAAAAATATCATTATCTACAGCTGTAACAATAATATGTTTTCTGTTAGATTTTAACATATACTTTAGGGAACAAAGGACAGATAGTCACATGCCTCAGTATAAATACGTCATAGTCTCTGATAATATATGTACAAAACCTGATTGAAACCACAGTTCTTGTATATATATATTTTTTTGACTTTTTCAATATTATCATCATAATCACATATCACACAGGCTCAGCAATATGCATATTTTTTAATTCTGCTGATTTCAGCTATTTTTTATTTGTATTTCAATGAAATTATTCAAACACACTGACACCTAGGGAAACACATAATGCACCATTATAAAACCAAGTGCCTGTGTGGTTGAACTGTCAATGGATATAAACATTCTTTGCTAATATTCTATACTACAGCTTTAAATTTTTGACCGTGGTGAAAGTGAGCATAAAACCTCATAAATCATTTCCAATCATAGCCCTTTGCTTCAGGGAAAGAAGGCCGTGAAGCTGAAAAAATACTTGTCGTTTAATTTTTTTCATATTTTGTATGTTTCTTATTAAGTACCGTATAACTGGTTTTTAATGCGGGTGCAAATTTTTGCGATTTGATCCTGAAATAGGTATATTTATTTTTTGCGATTTTAATTTTTGCGATTTCACTTTGACAATAAAGTTTATTGAATTTTATTACTAGACATTTAAACAATAAAGTCTATTTTTATTTTTTATTGAACAAACCAAAGCAATTTAAAATACAGGTGACTCTCGATGGCTTGAACTCCGATCTCTCAAAGTGAACCTCCGATCCCGTTTTTTTCCTCTATATAACTAAGCAAATTTATTCCTGATCTCTCGAACTTCTCTATCTCTCGAACCAAAACCTGGGTCCCTTTACACATATTTCATTGAATTTTACTCTCTATCTCTCGAAGTTTTGATTGCACTTGTATACACGCCAATCAAGCATAAAATAGATGCAGTCTGGACTTACCTGGAAACAGTAAAGGCCTTGGGCTGTTAATTGGGTGTTTACATAGATGACACTACACCTGTGGGTCGTCCGTGAGTTGTTATACTTAATGGGTTATTATTCACAGGGTAAAGTAGAAACAAAGTCACAATTATTTTGAACTGAAACCGAGACGATAATTCTTTGAAATTAATTTATAGAAGTTCGTTTCAGTAAGTTCCCATAGACTATGAACTTTCATTTATGATTATAAAGAGTTTATATAATCCCAATAGGGGAAATATTACACAAGAAATTCTTTTCTCAAGGACAGAATACCGATTAAGAAAAAATCTGGTAAACACTGGTGAAGGACCCGATCAAGCCGCGGAATAGCCAAACCGACAATTGCTATTCGGGTTTCATATAAATAAATCATGAAATACAATGTAGGAACAAATAAATATTGAATCTTTAGGAATTCGTTTTATTTATTCGAAAAACGTGCAATGGCATTATTTACATATACTTCCGGTATCTGTAAAAGTAGAACTTCGATGATCGCAACTGTAAATTCCGGATTTTATTTACGTATTTTTTGCGATTGAATTTTTTGCGATTAAGACTTGATCGCAGAATTTCGCAAAAATAGCACCCCGTAGAAAAATCCAGTTATACGGTATGTCCCACATACCTTAAAGCAGTTATATCAATAGGTTTCTAGCCTTATTTTTTGAGATATTTAGTGACAATTACTATAACTGTTTGTATTACGGTTACCGTTGTTTTACTGTTCATCTGGAATTTAAATAACTTGAAAGTTCATGATCATTAATGATTTTTAGAAAATTGTTAATAATGGAAAATTGTTTTTCTTGACCTCTAGGGCAAAAGTTTGATAGCAAAACAGAATTTTGAAGAAGGAGATGTTTTATTTGAAGAGAGACCTCTTGTCAGTTCTCAGTTTCTCTGGAATGAGTTTTACAAATACAAGGCGTGTGAATACTGTCTACGCTCACTGGAGACTGCGGAAAAGCAGAGTCAACGATTGACAGAAAACGAAGCACTGACATTACCCTACCCTGAATGTGATGAAACAGATCCTTCACAGTATACTGATTGTCCACATTGTCAGGTAGTGTACTGAGTTCATTATTATACAAGGTTATTTCACCCTTTTACATTTGCAAACAATATTGCCAGGGGTAGTCATTAACTTTTATTTCCACTTGTCCTTCGGGCAAGTGAACTACAATTTTGACTTGTCCGAATGCAAAATTTACTTGCCCAAAATTTTTGAAGAAAAAAAACAGTTATTGTACCTGCATGGTGATGCTACATTTGTAAATGTACATGTATGTAAAACACTTTCCTGTCATTTTTAAAATTATCTTGAAAACACACAGAGTACTACAGGAATATTATTTTCTAGGCCTAATGATTTTGCTTGAAATTTTAATTTTTCCTCTATAAAAATGAGGTGAAGCCAGAAGGAAGAGAGTTGTTATGTTTTGAATCAAGATACATCGTGCATCGTAAATAATTGATGTTCTTCATATAATTCCTTAATTGGGTAGAGAAAGTATTCTGTAATCTCTATTTCATAATAAGACTGTAACGTAAGTTGTCAGACAGATAATCGTATTTTTTAAACTTCGAAGGAAAACAGAATAACAAACCCGATTTCTTATCCAGAAACGCTACCGAGGGATTCCGAATGCAATAACAATTTCCCGTTTTGGGCAGAAATCAAGTGTTTAATTCATTGTGTTGTTTATAAACTTATGTGAGATTAAAAAATGTTTCTATCAGAATTCCCAAACAGAAAAAACAGCCTATCGGATCATGCTAACAACTCATGTTTAAATCATGGTTTTGATATGATTTCGGTATAGGAAAATTTCACATGCAAATGAGCTAATGGATCATGGTTCTGAGATGATCTGTTAAACTAAACAACTAGCAAGAAAACCATGATCCTGGTATGATCTGTTGTAGCTAACAACTCGTATTAAAACCATGATCCTGGAATGGTCTGTTGTAGCTAACAACTCGTATTAAAACCATGATCCTGGTATGATCTGTTGTACCTCATAACTCGTATTAAAACCATGATCCTGGTATGATCTGTTGTAGCTCACAACTCGTATTAAAACCATGATCCTGGAATGATCTGTTGTAGCTAACAACTCGTATTAAAACCATGATCCTGGAATGATCTGTTGTAGCTAACAACTCGTATTAAAACCATGATCCTGGTATGATCTGTTAAATTGAACAACTCATAGGAAAATTCTACTTCTTATACAATTTAACTAAACGCTTTGATATTTGCAATAAAGTTCTCTTTAATATTTGACAAATAATTTCAGTTACCAAAAATTAAGAAAAAATATACACATATGTCACATGAACCATGACGTCATATAAATATAATTCCAACAAATGATCTTCCTTAATAAGATGACGATCTTAATATAAAACATTATCCAAACTATTCACTGAATTTTATAAGAACAGAATCACAGAAATCCATTCTTCTTTAAGAATAATCCCTAACTCATTGATATCACTGCTTATTTATGATTCTGCAAAAGCATATAATTACAACTTTTGTTCACTACAGAATCAGCAGAGTGGTGGATCTATTATTCAGAATCACAAACACTGAAAGGGCTCCCAATGAAGTAGTCTATCCTCTGATATGAGCTCTTTATATGTGTATATAAGCACCCTGAAAAGAAACGTAGAGAAAGTGGTATTTATTTATCGATCAACATATCATTTAGATCATGAAAATATGAAATATTCAAGTACTTTCCTCATTTCATTAGTGAAAAGAATTAAATTAATCACCAAAAGATTAATATTGTTGAAATGTAATATTATTTACGTACACAAATTTTGTCTTCAACAAAGGCGGGTCTTTTTAATTTGGTAATTTGAATGCAACTCAGATGTTAATCATGAAGATGGAAATGTCGGTAGCTGCAAAAGAATTTAATTTTTATAAATAAACATTTTGTATAGTGATTAACATGTACATGTACAACAAATATTTGAATCAAGGAGGTCAATTTGATGCTTAAATTAAGATTTCAATTCAAATCCATGTAAAGCTTTGCTATGTCGCTTCTACAAATTTACAAAGGAAAATTGAAACATGCACTTGCTGGTAGAAACTAGAAATCTAGAAAACTAGGTCAATAATAAAACTAATGAATTATACTTACCGAGAATAGAGTTAATAGTCCAGCACTTATTTTTATTGCTTATATGATGCAAAAGCTTTTCTTTTAAATCGGCAACAAGAAAACGCGCACATCTTGTTTATCAGAATTCAAATTCTGACCTAGATCAGCCGCAAACCACTGTACTACAGCGAGCTGCCCAGCAGGAGAATTGCATAACAAGGTTACTATGACTCTGAAACTGACCGGTGATCCAATCCTAATCTAATGCCTCAAAGTTAGATTGGGAGTGGATCACAAATATTACATGAAGAGAAAGAGTTTTAATATAATACTGGCCGCGTTATTTAAACAAAATACATGTGTGCTAATTTAAATATGAATTATTGTATTTGTTTGTCATTTCATTCAACTTCAAAAAAATTGTCTTTGTAACTACCCATACGGAAAAAAAGGGCAAACAAACTACTATAACAAATTACTAACAAACCACTATGGTTTGAAAGTAGTTTAATAGTATAGCAAATCACATGCAAATGAGCTAACAAACTATACTCTAACAAACTACTATCAAACCACTCTTAACAAACTACTATCAAACCACTCTTAACAAACTACTATCAAACCACTCTAACAAACTACTATCAAACCACTCTAACAAACTACTATCAAACCATTCTAACAAACTACTATCAAACCACTCTAACAAACTACTATCAAACCACTCTAACAAACTACTATCAAATCACTGGTAACAAATACATCAGCAAAACACTAGATTTGAATTTTCCTTTACAAATCCACAAGTCTTTGAAAACACCTAAAACAGTCACATTTTGAAATATTCAACAAGTCTTGTTTCAGAGTATTTTAAATTCCAGAATTCACAAGTTTTGCCAATGCAAGTGTGTTACATTCCAACATGTTCCCTTTTGTTTAGGCGATGCAATTCCAAGTCAACGTCCATGTACTTATCACATATTCTCCTTCATGTTGTGCACATCTTCATAGTATTTTTCACCAAAAAAAATGTTCTTCAAGCTAACATTTAAATATTCCCTGTCTCATCTGGCATGGAAAATGCTGCAATATTACCTTTTTTCTGGCCTTATTGCAACTTTGAAAGACATCTTTATTTGTCTTATTTTCAAGTATACACATGTACTTCCCTTAATCCAATGCATAACTGATCTAAACTTGTATAGGAATTATAGGTCAATCTGAAAATAAATAAAATCCCAAAGCTAGTAAAAAGCATACACATCCACATTCACAGAAGGTTTAAATTACCGTAGTCCAGCCTTATTTTAGGTAAAAAGGAACTTCATGACATGCATTAAATACCTCTTCTGTATCCAGATCCATCTTTTAATAATGTTAATTGCTGCTTTTTCCAGTCAGGGATCTTATAGAATGATACTAACAATTTGAATGTCCCTTCACCAGTTCCTTTGTTTCTGACCTGCTTGGTGGTTTGAAAATTGGCGCAAATAGCTAACACCGGATGTAAAGATTAAGCTGTTCTTGGAAACTTCAACAATATTAGATAATTCAACCCTAAACATGTCTGTAAATTAATTTCCCATGTGGTTAGATGCAAATGCTATACTAATAAAACACTGTTGCAAGATACCAAGTCTAACAAACTATAAAGAAATCACAATCAGCATGCAGAAATGAAAGACTAACAAACCACTTTACTTATTTTTAGAAACTGTGGTTTGTTTGTGTAAATTTCATTAAATGCTTTACTATCAAACTACTTTAACAAACCACGAAAATATAGTTTGTTGGTAGTTTGTTGATGGTTTAATAGTAGTTTGTTAAAAATCTTTTCCGTTTGGGTATAGCTGTACATGCTGTATGCATTTTAATTATTAAAACTTAATTTTTCTGTTCTCTTTTAAATAAGACTTTTATTGATGTATGCATGTTGTTTGATTCTCCAAGCTAGAGTGAATTTAAAGCTTGCATTTTCACCTATCATAGATGACAAAGTTAACAAACCATATCAGGATCATACAACCAATTCTGACAAAGTTAACAAATCATATACAACTCATGATTCTCAACAGAGAAGTTAACAGATCATGTGTAACTCGTATGGAGTTTAAAGACAAAGTTAAGAAACCACATCAAAATCACAAACTTTTAGCAGTTAAGTTAACGAATCATTTCAAACTCATGTTCCTTTGTTTTCTAAGTTAATGGCACATGTCAGAATTGCAAGAAAATCATAGCAGACTCGTTCCCCAGAAACAAACCACATCAGGATCATACTTCCTTATTTGTCATCTATGATTTCAGTACGATCCATTTAATAGATCATGTCTAAATCATAGTTCAAAATCATGAATTTGTGAGTTTGATATGATTTGTACGTGATTTTGGCATGATTTTTTAAGAAAAGTTTTTGTTTGGGGAAATATCCACTTGCCCGATCGGACAAGTACACTGATAGTTTCACTTGCCCGAACTGAGAATTTACTTGTCCCGGGCAATCGGACAACCGTTAATGTCAATCCCTGTATTGCCTTTTTAGCTCACCTGAGCCAAAGGCTCAAGTGATCTTTTCTGATCACAATTTGTCCGTTGTCTGTCGTCGTTGTTGTCGTTGTCGTCGTCGTCGTTGTTGTTAACTTTTCACATTTTCATCTTCTTCTCAAGAACCACTGCGCCAATTTCAACCAAACATGCTTAACCTTGGGTAAAGGGGATTCAAGTTTGTTCAAATGAAGGGTCACACCCTTTTCCAAGGGGAGATAATTATGAATTAGAGAAAAATTGATGGCATTTTTAAAAAATCTTCTCCTCAAGAACCACTGGGCCAGGAAAGATGAAACTCATGTGGAATCATCCTCAAGTAGTGTAGATTTAAATTTGTTCAAATCATGACCCCGGGGGGTAGGGTGGGGCCAAAATGGCCGATCAAAGTTTTACATAGGAATATGTAGGAAAAATCTTTAAAAATTGTCTTTTCAAGAACCACTGGGCCAGGAAAGATGAAACTCATGTGGAATCATCCTAAGGTAGTGTAGATTCAAATTTGTTCAAATCATGACCCCCGTGGGTAGGGTGGGGCCAAAATGGCCGATCAAAATTTAACATAAGAATATATAGGAAAAATCTTTAAAAATCTTCTTCTCAAGAACCACTGGGCCAGGAAAGATGAAATTCCTGTGGAATCATCCTCAACCTAGTGTAGATTCAAATTTGTTCAAATCATGACCCCTGGGTGTAGGTTGGGGCCAAAATGGCTGATCAAAGTTTTACATAGGAATATATAGGAAAAATCTTTAAAAGTCTTCTTCTCAAGAACCACTGAACCAGGAAAGAAGAAACTCATGTGGAATCATCCTCAGGTAATGTAGATTCAAGTTTGTTCAAATCATGACCCCTGGGGGTAGGGTGGGGCCAAATGGCCGATAAAAGTTTTAAATAGGAATATATAGGGAAACCTTTTAAAATCTTCTTTTCAAGTAGTTCAAAGCCATGCTTAGTGATATTTATAGGGAATCATCCTCAGATAGTGTAGATTTTAGTTTGTTCAAATCATGACCCCCTGAGGTGTTAAAATTTAAGCCTCCTTCCCCCCTCCCCGCCCTCAGTAAACTTTCAGTTCTGATCTGATATGCGCCAATTGCTCAGGTGAGCGATGTGGCTCCTGGGCCTCTTGTTTAAATTTGACAATGACAAATTGTGGTTAGGAAATATTGTTATCTTCCTTGAATTCCTCCTGTTTAAATTTATCTGCTCACAACAAAGGTAAAAGGGCAAAAATAGAACCGAGACAAATATTTCATTTTTTTTATGTCATAAACTGCCATGATTGCATTCAGAAAAGTTCACATAGCATGGTACTGTAAAATTACATGTTTTGATGGGGTAAATTTTTGTGGTTTGAGAAAAAATTCGTAAATGAGGAATAGATTTAATGGTTCAAAGATTCAACCCTGAAACTGTAGGTTTTTAGCTCTACTGGTCAGAGACCAGAAGAGCTTATGCGATAGTAAGGTGTCCGTCGTCCGTCCGTCTGTCTAGCTGTCTGTCCGTCTGTCTGTAAACAATTTTTCAAAACGCTACTCCTCCTACAGTTTGGGTCTGATTTTAATATAACTTGGCACACAAGTAGACTACACTAAGATACATAAAATAGTGCATCGGTTTTTGATTTCTTTGAACGGTGTTGCCATGGTTACTAAAAATAGAATTTTCTGTGAAATTCCTTTAAAATGCTACTACTCCTACAGTTTAGGTCTGATTTTAATATAACTTGGCACACAAGTAGACTTATACACTAAGATACATAAAATAGTGCATTGGTTTTTAGCTCTGCTGGTCAGAGACCAGAAGAGCTTATGCGATAGTAATGCGTCCGGCATCCGTCCGTCTGTCTGTCTAGCTGTCCGTCTGTCTGTAAACAATTTTTCAAAACGCTACTCCTCCTACAATTTTAGTCTGATTTCAATATAACTTGGTACACAAGTAGACTACTCTAAGATACATAAAATAGTGCATCAGTTTTTGATTTCGATGAACGGTGTTGCCATGGTTACTTAAAATAGAATTTTCTGTGAAATTCCTTTAAAATGCTACTCCTTCTACAGTTTTGATCTGATTTCAGTATTACTTGGCACAAAAGTAGACTACACTAAGATACATAAAATAGTGCATCGGTTTTTGATTTCGATGAACGGTGTTGCCATGGTTACTAAAAATAGAAATTTTTGAGAAATTACTTTAAAACGCTACTCCTTCTACAGTTTTAGTCTGATTTCAATATTACTTGGCACAGAAGTAGACTACACTAAGTTACATAAAATAGTGCATCGGTTTTTGATTTTGATGAACGGTGTTGCCATGGTTACTAAAAATAGAATTTTCTGTGAAATTCCTTTAAAATGCTACTCCTTCTACAGATTTAGTCTGATTTCAATATTACTTGGCACACAAGTAGACCACACTTTGATACATAAAATGGTGCATCAGTTTTTGATTTCGATGAACGGTGTTGCCATGGTTACTAAAATAAGAATTTTCTGTGAAATTCCTTTAAAATGCTTCTCCTTCTACAGTCTTAGATCTGATTTCAATATTACTTGGCACATAAGTTGACTACTCTAAGATACATAAAATAGTGCATAGGTTTTTGATTTCGATTAACGGTGTTGCCATGGTTACTAAAAATGTGAAATTCCTTTAAAATGCTACTCCGTCTACAATTTTGATCTGATTTCAATATTACTTGGCACACAAGTAGACTACACTAAGATACATAAAATTGTGCATCGGGTTTTGATTTCGATGAAGGGTGTTGCCATGGTTTTTATTATATAAGAATTTTCTGTGAAATTCCTTTAAAATGCTTCTCCTTCTACAGTTTTAGATCTGATTTCAATATTACTTGGCACACATGTAGACTACACTAAGATACATAAAGTTGTGCATCGGTTTTTGATTTCAATGAACGGTATTGCCATGGTTACTAAAAATAGAATTTTCTTAGAAATACCTTTAAAATGCTACTCCTTCTACAGTTTTAGTCTGATTTCAATATTACTTGGCACATAAGACAAGTAGACTACACTAATACCCCATTCATACGACATGATTTGCATACCTCAGTATATTTTACACATAAGTAAATTTACTCCCTAGTGCAATTTTTGTCGTATGAACTGATTTACTCATATGCAAATTCTGCACAGCTGAGTTAATTTTTACACCTGGTCAGGACTAGGTGCAAATTAACTTTTGCATACACTTTGTAGCAAATTATTAGTTCATGCGTGTAAATTTTGTCGTCTGAACACGCAGCAAATTTACTTATGTGTGCATTTTGTTTTGTTTATTGCATAAATCTCCATTTTGAGTTTTGTTTTGGTTGTGTATGCATCGGCGAGTAATACTGAGTATATCAGTTGGTAAGAATGATGGCTAGAAGGGAGAGCCATCATCTCCTCTGAGATTAATTTTCGAATTTGCAAAAAACGAGGGCATTTTGCATCCTTTCTGGCAAACCTATTTTTATGTCTCTAAAGATAAAGCTGTGGTCGCAAACAAGTGCCCTGTAGGATCAATAAGTACTGTCCTTACTATACAAGTTCTCTCCCTTGAAATGCTCCGGAGCTATGATAGGAACATACATTCCATCAATTGCTCGGGCCCCATTACCGTTTAGCTGTTGATGACTTTCTTCTTTCTTTCACCGTTCACGGTAGCCTAGTGGTAGAGCGTTCGCTTCGTGATCGGGAGGCCCGGGTTCGATTCTCGTTCGTGGCGCCGCGTCAAACCTAAGACGTAAAAATAGGTAGTGACTGTTCCTTCGCCAAGCGCTCGGCATCAGAAGTGAAAGTTACGGGTCTTTCGGATATGACCTTAAATACGTAGGTCCCGTGTCACGGTAGGCGCTGGCACGATAAAGAACCCTCACTGCTCAATGACCTGAGTGCCGAGTATAGGTCTAAATTTGAAGCCCTTCACCGGCATACGGTGACGTCTCCATATGAGTGAAAAATTCTCGAGAGGGACGTTAAACAATATACAATGAATCAATCAATCTTCCTCCTTTCTCTGTTTTTAATTCAGGCAAGCTACTCACATATAAGTTAATGTTACAGGAATTTCAATAAAATCGTTGAAAGTAAGCATTCGTAATTAAGTATCCTCCTTGGCATCTGATCCCAGCATGAATATCCAGGGTTTCATGTTAATTTCCTATTCACATATTTGTATTGTCCAAAAATTTTAGATATCGATCACTGTAAGTTTTTGTCATCCTTTTCATTTTCCTTGAAAATACAAAATTACCCGACTGACGTTTTTCATCCTAATTATTGGTCATTTGTATAAACATGTACACTGAATTGAAGACGTATTTTTTCGCTATTTCCCGATCATGACAACGAGCACATGGCAGGTGTGACCGGTCGGAAGGGGATTCTCACTCCTCCAAGACACCTGATCCCACCTCTGATGTTTTGGAAGTCCGTATTTGCTCTGCTTCTATTTTGTATTGTTTTTATGGACTTTGATATTGAATACTGTTTGTTATCCCCATATCATTCGTGTATCATATTCAAGCGGATATTTTATAATGACTTCACACACTTGATGTACTGTAGATTTCCCAACACCAAAAAAAAAAAAATTCAAATTGTCCTATTTCTGCTGAAGACGTCAATCAGTAGATGGCAACAGTCACCTTTTTCTGTACACCCAAAAGCTCTTCTACAGTCTTTAGGACCGAGGCCAAAACATTTTCCAAAATCAAACAACAATTTTAATAAATTTTCCTTCTTCGTGTGTAAATTCTTCTGACTACCATTCTTTGTTCTAAAAATCCTTAAGATCCTTTTCTGTCGTACCAATAAAATAGTGGATCGGATTTCCACCCTAGTCTTTAAGGAACATTCAAAAGTTAGTCTTTTACCCAAACAGTAAAGAAATACACATTTCTATGACAATGCACAATTCTTAATATGTCTTATCTCCATATTTTATATGAAAATATGAGGATCTACTATAACAGTACATAAATCTCGTCTGAACGCATAGCAAATTAACTTTTACTTACGTGTGTAAATTTACTTATATGTAAATTTGCACACATAAGCATATTTTCATCGTATGAATGGGGTATAACTAACATATAATAATTGGTTTATGATAATTACAAACCAGTAGAGCTACAGTCTCGACAGAGACTTCTGGTTGATTTCAATGAACGGTGTTGCAGTGGTTACTAAAAATAGAATTTTCTGTGAAATTCCTTTAAAATGCTATTCCTCCTACAGTTTTGATCTGATTTCAATATAACTTGGCACACAAGTAGACTACACTAAGATTACATAAAATAGTGCATCAGTTTAAGATTTCGATGAACGGTGTTGCCATGGTTACTAAAAATAGAATTTTCTGTGAAATTCCTTTAAAACGCTACTTCTCCTACAGTTTTGGTCTGATTTTAATATAACTTGGCACACAAGTAGACTACACTAAGATACATAAAATAGTGCATTGGTTTTTGATTTCAATGAACGGTGTTGCAGTGGTTACTAAAAATAGAATTTTCTGTGAAATTCCTTTAAAACGCTACTCCTCCTACAGTTTTGGTCTGATTTTAATATAACTTGGCACACAAGTAGACTACACTAAGATACATAAAATAGTGCATTGGTTTTTGATTTCAATGAACGGTGTTGCAGTGGTTACTAAAAATAGAATTTTCTGTGAAATTCCTTTAAAATGCTATTCCTCCTACAGTTTTGATCTGATTTCAATATAACTTGGCACACAAGTAGACTACACTAAGATTACATAAAATAGTGCATCAGTTTAAGATTTCGATGAACGGTGTTGCCATGGTTACTAAAAATAGAATTTTCTGTGAAATTCCTTTAAAACGCTACTTCTCCTACAGTTTTGGTCTGATTTTAATATAACTTGGCACACAAGTAGACTACACTAAGATACATAAAATAGTGCATTGGTTTTTGATTTCAATGAACGGTGTTGCCGTGGTTACTAAAAATAGAATTTTCTGTGAAATTCCTTTAGAACGCTACTCCTTCTACAGTTTTGGTCTGATGGCAATGGCTTCTTTTCTCATCCTTTGTTATAAGTACAAACCAGTAGAGCTACAGTCTCGACAGAGACTTCTGGTTAATTCCTCTTCCCAAAAACAAAATTCAAATCATCACTATCTCCTTAAGCATACACATGAATTTGTGATTTTAAATTGATTTTTACATTTATTTATAATTTTATCCAAAAGATAAATGATAGAAATATATAAAGATTAAAGCTGTATTTGAAATCTTTGTAACTACAAAGTAATGAAAATGACAACATGAGGACACTGTAATACAACATATCATGTTTATTTGAAGGTGACCTACTGCTGTCTGGATTGTCAGAAGAGAGCGTGGGAGGGGTACCACCAGACCCTGTGTATGGGATCATCAAGGGACGATGAGAACCACCCTCTAAATAAACTACAGGACATGTGGAGGTAAAGTATACAAGTGTTTGTATATCTGTGTATGGGGTCATCCAGGGACTACGAGAACCACCCTCTAAATAAACTACAGGACATGTGGAGGTAAAGTGTACAAGTGTTTGTACATCTGTGTATGGGGTCATCCAGGGACGACGAGAACCACCCTCTAAATAAACTACAGGACATGTGGAGGTAAAGTATACAAGTGTTAGTACATCTGTGTATGGGATCATCAAGGGACTACGAGAACCACCCTCTAAATAAACTACAGGACATGTGGAGGTAAAGTATGCAAATGCAGGGATCGACACTAACTTTAAGACCATAGTTGTCAGCAGGGCTAGCGATTTCTAATTTCTACTAGCCCTGTTCATGTATTAGTTGTCCAGCAGCCGAAGGCTAGCGGCCGAGTCGCGAAGCGATGACGGGGGTAGGTGCGGGAGGGGTTTCCCACTCCTGCTGGTGGGGTGTACGGGGGGCATCCCCCGGGAAATTTTGAAAATAGAGATGCCAAATCCTGCATTTTGGCTGTATTTAGGGTAAAAATTATATGTCACTCTATGATTGTACCTAAGACATTTTTCTATTAAAAAAAGTCAACATCTATAATCATTTATGGTATTTCGAATCACTTTTAAAGTTTTCATTTTGACTTACAAAAATAATAATTATGTTGATAAAACATGTTTGAAAATAGATTTAACAATTATCAGGTACATTGTGGGTAATTGATAATTATTTCTGTTGCTCTGAGTGAGTATTTGGTAAAAATCTTAGTAGTCCTGCAGGGCAAGTTTAAAGGCATGTTTAGTAGCCCGACCTCAATATTCAGTTGTCCCAGGCCAGCGGGTTACCGTTAGTGTCGATCCCTGAAATGTTGTACATCTGTGATTTTATAATGTTTAGAAAAGAGCACCTCATAGAGCACCATCCACAGAAATAAAAATTAAACTAGATACTAAGTTTGTTTTCAGAATGTAGTGTGTTTTAATTACAGATATTTACAAACTGTCGTTTGATACATGTAAATATATGTATGATTGGGTACATTTTCTTGTCGAAAAAGAATAATACAAGAACATTTCTGTTTTAATGTCCTTTATTAATGATCAAAGTATAGACTCAGGAAATGAGAAGTATTTGTTTAAAAATGAAAATGTGTTTACTTATTTTTAGAAACATTCACTTCCCACCAGAGACCTGTAGTATAATGCTTATAGCAAAGATGATAGCAAAGGTTAAACAGGTAAGATTATAGCAAAGAGGATAGCCAAAATCAAACAGGTAAGATTATAGCAAAGATGATAGCTAAAGCCAAACAGGTAAGATTATAGCAAAGATGATAGCTAAAGTCAAACAGGTAAGATTATAGCAAAGATGATAGCTAAAGTCAAACAGGTAAGATTATAGCAAAGATGATAGCTAAAGTCAAACAGGTAACATTATAGCAAAGGTGATAGCTAAAGTTAAACAGGTAAGATTATAGCAAAGATGATAGCCAAAGTCAAACAGGTAAGATTATAGCAAAGATGATAGCTAAAGTCAAACAGGTAAGATTATAGCAAAGATGATAGCTAAAGCCAAACAGGTAAGATTATAGCAAAGATGATAGCAAAGGTTAAACAGGTAAGATTATAGCAAAGATGATAGCTAAAGTCAAACAGGTAAGATTATAGCAAAGATGATAGCTAAAGTCAAACAGGTAAGATTATAGCAAAGATGATAGCTAAAGTCAAACAGGTAAGATTATAGCAAAGATGATAGCTAAAGTCAAACAGGTAAGATTATAGCAAAGATGATAGCTAAAGTCAAACAGGTAAGATTATAGCAAAGATGATAGCCAAAGTCAAACAGGTAAGATTATAGCAAAGATGATAGCCAAAGTCAAACAGGTAAGCTTATAGCAAAGATGATAGCTAAAGTCAAACAGGTAAGATTATAGCAAAGATGATAGCTAAAGTCAAACAGGTAAGATTTTAGCAAAGATGATAGCTAAAGTCAAACAGGTAAGATTATAGCAAAGATGATAGTTAAAGTCAAACAGGTAAGATTATAGCAAAGATGATAGCTAAAGTCAAACAGGTAAGATTATAGCAAAGATGATAGCCAAAGTCAAACAGGTAAGCTTATAGCAAAGATGATAGCCAAAGTCAAACAGGTAAGATTATAGCAAAGATGATAGCCAAGGTTAAACAGGTAAGATTATAGCAAAGATGATAGCCAAAGTCAAACAGGGAAGATTATAGCAAATATGATAGCCAAAGTCAAACAGGTAAGATTATAGCAAAGATGATAGCCAAGGTTAAACAGGTAAGATTATAGCAAAGATGATAGCCAGAGTCAAACAGGTAAGATTATAGCAAAGATGATAGCTAAAGTCAAACAGGTAAGATTATAGCAAAGATGATAGCCAAAGTCAAACAGGTAAGATTATAGGATTATAGAATGTCAAAATGTTTTTTAAAGATTTTTACAATTGCAAAATACCATATAAGTAGAAATTTTAGCCAGGATTTAATTTTGGCATTATTAGCAAGGCTGTTGAGATCACTAAAATTGAATATCCCTAAAAATTAATGGTGTGTTATTTGTACTAGCTTCTTAAGCATTTTAAAATTGCTAAAATTATTTCTCGCTAAAAATAAAATACCAGTTTTTAAGGAGAAATTGCTAAATTTGCATCTCGCTAAAATTTCCACTTATACGGTGCATGTCTGTTAAATGTTTTTACTAGGGATGGGTATCGCCAAAAATTTCGTATCGTGATATATCACGACTTTTTCCCACAATATCACGATAATATCATGATATTTTTAAAAGCAGTTTTTACAATGATTTTATATGAAAAGTCATCATTTTTCTAAAAAGATATGCTAGAAAAACAAAATTTTACTTTCTTGAAATTTTGATGTATATAAAATCAATTATGTTTGGATGGTAAGATGCCGTTCTTTTCACTTTTTACAACATTTTTTATACTTTCTGTAACTGTAATTTGAAAGATTGAACAAATAAATGAATAATTTCTGGACCTTATAATATGTACCTAAAGACCGGTATTTAGGTTTCCGTATCACGATACGTATCACGCAACAAAAAAATTGCGATATACCAGTATACCGATAAGATCGCACATCCCTAGTTTTTACACACCATGTAAAATATTAAGTCAGTTAAATGTATATTACACATCATAAAGTTAAATGTGTCAGATACAGTGTGATATGCCTCTGAATTAATTATTGTCATTTTTGCAGAGTAAAGACAAATCAGACATTTTGGAGAAGTTTTCCCGCTTTGTAAAAACAACAGTGAATGAAGAAGAAGCACTTGTTCATAAAATGATGGGGGACAAATTTCAAGTGAGGAAAAACAACACAGTTGAATAGTTTATATTTTCTTTAAGTTTGTGTGTTTTATGTAGGTCTTTTTTGTTTTATTTAAGAAATAAACAACAATGTTAAAAAGTTCTCTGGGAAATGAACTTTTAGTTGGTCACAAAATAAAATCCTGTGAAGCCCAAGGGGCTTCTCAGTAGATTTGATCACGTACCAACTAAAAGTTCATTTCCCAGTGAATGTTATAACATTGTTGTTTTTTACTTATATTTACATTTGAGATGAATAAATTCTGAGTAAAACTTCATTTATTACATGAACACGCTGCCGCATTGCTATGTTGTGATGCACAATGACCTATGGTGCCTAGAAGTTGTTTGGTTTGAAAGTTTGTGTCGCTCCAACATTTGAATATATTTACAATGATGTTCAGCAGTCCAGTTCAGGAATTCTGTGTTTATAATGCAAGAACAATAATCCCCACTGAGAATAATCTTACTATTTTATGAGTTTTGATATTTTTGAAGTCAAAAGCGGCGTTATCCCC